>NW_006399860.1:2328697-2340125 GCF_000299155.1 Elephantulus edwardii
GGCATTTTGTATTCAAGAGTAATATTCCTCTTCATCTAGTGAACCCAAAATCTAGAATACAAGTTGTTTCCTCCTGAGTACAGTAGTGAAATGGAAACATAGTAGACATTTTCATGACAATTTAGAGAAATTGAACATAACAGGCACCAAGCAAATCCAAAACTCAGAGGAAGAGTTTATATTGGCATTGAAGTCTTGAAAAAAAATTCTCTGTTCTCTGAGACTTTCTGGGCAATGATTTCTAGGTGCTGGCTAGACTCTGATTAAAGGTGGAGGCTTCATAGTCCTAGGTTCAAACCTACTGTTTAAACCACTGGAGTGACAACTCAGCTTCCTTGGCTTTGGGTATAAAAACTTCGTTTTAGAAACAACTTGATTAGTAGTTTCCTCAAATATTGTATTTCTATTATTTGCTAACTGTGTTCTCACCTTTCAAGTATCTCTTGAAATACATCACCTTGGACGTGAGTAATCCTCAAATCATCATGTACTGTTTGCTAGCCATTCACGTATGCTGATGTTATACTGTAAAGAACAAATTATTAATGTATGCTGGTTGTCCCTGACACCTGGGCATTTACAGGATTACGGTTGGGAAGATGATACAGAAGTACCTAGACACCTAACAACTGGTGTGCAGGGTAAAAATAAATATATCAATCAGGTTCTGTAGCATCACTCTGTGTGTGTGTGTGTGTGTGTGTGTGTGTGTGTGTGTGTATATTTTTTTTTACTCACCTCAACTCTCCCTCTGTTTAAGGAAATTTAGACACACAGTTCAGAGTTAAGATGTTTGCAATGAGATCTAAGAGATGTCAAAGAACTAAATGAATTTGTCTACTAATTTATCTGTTCTGTGCCACAAAATTCTCTCATCTCACTTCTCCTATCAATGTTGTGACATTGCATCAAACTTCTCTAAATCTCTTCCACCTGAAACAGTGGAGCAGCCCACCAACATCTGCAGCCATTGTGTCTACCTGTGAAGCCTG
This sequence comes from Elephantulus edwardii, assembly GCF_000299155.1. Lineage (NCBI taxonomy): Eukaryota > Metazoa > Chordata > Mammalia > Macroscelidea > Macroscelididae > Elephantulus > Elephantulus edwardii. The sequence continues at coordinate 2,329,690 of NW_006399860.1, forward strand.
AAATTTCAACTGCTAGCTACTAAGAAAAGTAGACTATATACTTGCAGAATTGGACTCTGAGGATTTCACATGTTGAAAGAATATTAAAGAAAAAAGAGGATGGGAACTGATATTAATGGAAGAAAAGGAAGGTTGTAATCATCCTTCTTTAATCCAATATTTCTATTATCCAATATTAATATCACTCTCTGCCCAAGTTGTTTTTGCTGCTTATAAAGTCTAACCTTGCATGGGAATTGCCCATAAGTATGTGATGGACTCCAGTGGAAAAGCCAGTCATGCTCAAGTTTAAGCTGTCAGCTGGAGCTCTTTCTGGGCCTCAGATCTGTCAAGGCTGTTAAGTCTAAATGAATAATCCATGATCTAATCCTATTCCACTTTTCTGTGTGGATTTATCTAATTTCTTCCCCCTCCCCGCCATGGTTTTTCTTTGATTAAATGTATGTACTTGTAATGTTCTGTTATTGTTACATGCCATCAAGATGATTTTAATTCATATTGACTATGACAAAGGAGAGAAGGAAACACTGCATGGTTCAAAATTGGGAAGGATGTAAGCCAGGGATGTGTCCTATTCTCATACCTTTTCAATCTATATTCAGAACAAATTATCCGGGAGACTGGGCTCTATGAGGAGAAATGTGGCATCAGGAATAGAGGGAGACTTGTTAACAATCTGCATTATGCAGATAATACAACCTGCTTGCTGAAACTGAGGAGGACCTGAAGTGCTTGCTGCAGAAGGTCAAGAATTGAAATCTTCAATATGGATTGAAATTGAATATCAAGAAAATAGACATTCTCACCACTGGGCTGATTGGCAGCATCATGATAGATGGTGAAGAGATATTGTTCACAGCTTTAGTTTGCTTGGCTCCACAATCAACACTGTTGACACCAGCAGCCAGGACATTAAGACATATTGCGATGGGAAAGTCTGCTGTTAGATACTTCTCCAATGTACTGAGGAGCAGTGATGTCAGTCTGGAGACTAAGGTGCACCTGAAACAGGCTATGGTCTTTGGAATCACTTGCTATGCATCAAAGCTGGGCAATGTCTACGGATGATAGAAGGAGAATTGATGCCTTTGAGCTGTGGTGTTGGAGAAGAGTATTGAATATACCATGGACTGCTAAGAAAACGAACAGGTTCATCCTGGAGAAGGTTAAACCAAGCTACTCTTTGGGGGCAAGAATTCTGAAGCTTTATTTTACATACTTTGGGCATGTTGCAAGGAGTGACCAGTCCTTGGAGAGGGACGTCATGCTTGGGAGGGTGGAGGGACAGTGCAGGAGAGGAAGACCTTCTATAAGATAGATTGATTCAGTGACTGGGGTAATGGGGGTGGGTGTATCAGAGGCAGTGAGATTGACACAGGATAGAGCAGGGTTTGTAGGGAACTCAACAGTACATAGCAACAACAACAACAATGTCTTTAAAGGAGCAGACTTTTAGATATTCCTGTTGTAGGTGATGAGGCAAGGCTGCTTTATAAAGTTTTCCACTAACGTAGTAGCATCAAATTGGCATAGGCTTATAACTACTTTCAATTCAAGGCAGTAGATACTTATAGGAGAAGACTGCCTTTTTTTTCTCTCATGGGTTGGCTGGTGAATTAGAACTGCTGAAATTTTAGTTAGTTAGCAGTTCAATATATTATGTACTTTGACATCTAAGATTTGATAAATAGAAGAATTCTTTCTGAAACACACTGAAGACCTTGTGTTTCAATGTGAAAGATATGCTTACAACATGCTTATTGGACACCTTTTTTTAACTTGCTCACTTACTACTGTCCATTCAATTCTGATTCATAGTGACCTTCTGTAAAAAGAGCAAGGGCCATATGGGGACGGCCATGGGTTTTTGGTTTGGTTTTTTTTTTTTTTTTAATACTTTATTTTGGCTTTTTTGCTTTCCTTTTTTTAATTAATTTTAATGACTTTGAATTTCCATTCATTCATCATAGCACCTTTCTTCCTGCCCACTCCTGCCCCCCACCTCCCCGTTCACTTCTCTCTTTGAAAAGTAAAAGAAAAATTTTTTCATTGTTATACAATCCTTCCCTTCAAGTCCCCTCCACTATGCAGTCTTCATTCTGGACTCCTGTCATGACAATAATACCCAATCATATATCTCTTTAATACCGTTCTCTCCCTCATCTGTTTTGATGCAGTATACATAATTTATCCCATCTTTCTCAGTCTTCCCCCAGCCCCGATGTTAGTCCCATTTTACAACAGTGACACGATGCAGTATTTGTCCTTTTGTAACTGAGGTATTTCACCTAGCATTAATATTCCATTGTGTTACTATACCAGAGCTTCTCTATCCATTCATTTGTTAATGGGCACTTAGGTTGTTTCCAACTCTTTGCTATTGTGGACAAAGCCACAGTAAACATAGGTGTGCATATATTTGCATGGGTGGTGGTTATGGTTTCTCTTTTTTTTTGTTTAAAATTTTTATTAGTTTTTTAATTGATATTTTAATGAACATTTACATAAAACTTGGATTTCCATCCATTTATTGTTGTACATTTTCCTTTCTACCTCCCCCCCCTACCCCACTTTGCTTTTCTCTTTAAGAAGTTTCTTTCATTGTTGCACAATTTCCTCCCTCTCTCCAATCCCCAGTCCACTTTGCCATGCACCTCTTATTCTGGACTATTGTCATGCAAATAATACCTAATTATATATTTCTTTTAGACATTTCTTTGCCTCATCTATTTTGAGGCAGTTTTCATTATTTATCCCCTTTTTGTTACCTGCCAAACCTCATGTCAGTCCTGTTTTATAACAGTGACATTATGCAGTATTTGTCCTTTTGTGACCGGGACGTTTCACTCAGCATAATGTTCTCCAGGGTCAGCTATGTTATATAATGTTTTATGAGCTCTTTGTTTTTCAGTGTTGTATAGTACTCCGTTGTGTGAGTAGACCACAGCTTCTCTTTCTATTCCTTTGTTGATGGGCACTTAGGTTGCTTCCATCTCTTTGCTATTGTGAACAATGTAGCAATAAACATGAGTGTGCATATATCAGCTTAGGTGGCATTTCTGGTTTCTTTAGGGTGTATTCCCAGTAGTGGAATTGCTGGGTTAAATAGTATTTTTATTTCCAACTTTTTGAGAAAGCACCATACTGTCTTTCAGAGTGGTTGCACCAATAAAAGTATTTTTTACCTAAAGATTTGAGCATGTCATTGCAGCTTTATTTGTAATATTCAACATCTTGGAAATAACACAAATGATTATCATCAGAAGAATGTATTTTTAAAATGAATAATAAAGTTACGGTACAGGAATAAAATAAATTTTGTTGTTATTAAGTGCCATCGAGTCAAGTATGACTAGCCTCATAGCAATCTTATAAACCATAGCTCTGCACCCTGTTCTATCCTGTGACGTCCTCATTATTTCTGACATACTTGTGTCCATTGCAACAGTCATTGTGTCATTCCATCTGATTGAGCATCTTCTTCTCTTTTGCTTACCTTTAACCTTTCCAGGTTTCATGTCCCTGTCCAAGGGATAGCCTTTCCTAACAATATGCCCAAAGTATGTGTGATGAAACTTTGTCATCTTATGCCTCCATGAATGAAACACTCTGACTACACTTGTTCCAAAGCATATATCTTTATTCTATTGGCAGATTATGGGATATTAAGAACTCTCCTCCAACACCACAACTCAAAGGCATCAATTCTTCTGTCTTCCTTATTCATAATCCAGCTCAGGGGCTTAGCAAGTGATTAAAAAGACCATGACCTGAATCAGTCCCTGGTCTAAATTAGTCCTCAAATTTACATCATTTAGCCTGAATTAGTACTCAAACTAATGTTGTTTCTCTTCAGTAATTTAGAGAGATCCCTGACTGTAGATGTTCCCAATGCAATAAGTCTCTCGATCTCCTGACTGCTAATACCAACTGTGCTTATTGTGGACCCAAGTATGATGTAGTCATTGAATGTTTCAACCTTTCTCCATCTCGTGATGTTACCTATAGATCCAATGGTGAGACTTCTGGGTTTCCTGATATTTAGATGTAATTCATATTGAAGTCTTTGATCTTCTGCAGTGAGCACTTCAAGTCCTCCACACTTTCAGCAGACAAGGTTTTATCATCTGCATAACATAGTTTGTTGATGAATCGTCTTCTGATTCTGATACCACATTCTTCTTCTAGAGTCCAGCTTCTTGAATTATTTCCTCAGCATACAGATTGGAAATGTATGAAGAGAAGACACAACCATTGCACACACTTTTCCTGATTTTCAACCAGGTAATGTTCTTTTGCTGTATTCACATAACAGCCTTTTGATCTAGGTATAGGTTTTGCATGAGCACATTAAGTGTTCTGCTATTCCCACTCTTCTTAATGTTAACCATAATATGTCCTTATCTAATAATCAAATGCCTTTGCATAGTCAATAATGTATAGACATTTTTCCAGTATTCTTTGCTTTTGGCCAGGATCAGGTTTTTAAATCTTTTTTCTAAAATTTTATTTAAATAGCATTCAGTTTATTACAAATACTTAGTAGGTTATAGTTTCTTTACGGTAAATTCCTAGTAGTGGAATTGCTGGGTCAAATGATATTTCTATTTGCAACTTTTTGAGAAACCACCATACTGCCTTCCATAGTGGTTGCACCATTTTACACTTTCACCAACAGTGAATAAGGGTTCAAGTAGCTCCACAACCTCACCAGCATTTGATGTTTGCTGCTCTGTTAAACTTTGCTATTCTTACTGGGTGAGATGGTATTTCATAGTTATTTTGATTTGTATCTCTCTTAGAGCTAGGGATTTTGAACATTTCTTCATGTGTTTGTTTGCCATCTGAATGTCTTCTTTGGTGAAGTGTCTGTTCATATCCTGTGCCCATTTTTCAATTAACCTTTATCAACTTCACAAAGGGGAACTGTCCCTTCTACAGTATCAATAACACAAAACCAATTCCCATAAGGTCAGATGTTCCTTATGCCCCCTTACTTCTTTCTACTTACATGAACACTATTCTTACTGCTTTGCTGGACCCCAAATCTGATGTGGTATCACAAACCATATCAAAAGGTTAGAATTCAGATTATTAACAAAATACAATCAAGATAGCTCATGAAATGTGTACACAGGCAACTCAGCCTCAAGGCTCATGCCTTCAGGTCAGTGGTTTCTGAGGTCTCAGTCCTGCCAATATTGTTATTATCCCCCTCCCCCAAGGTCTCATCTCATCTCACATCACATCTCCAGTTCAACCATAGCTGCTGCTCAGGTTTGACAAATTGTGTCCTACATTTTCCTGTTTCTTCTTCCACCAGGTCAGGAAGGTCTCTTTCCTCTTTTGGCAGGAAAAAAAAATCTGTGTCTGCAGCTAGAGCTATTCAACTTATTGGCAAGACTAGCCAATTCCCTTATAGACTGTTGAGACTGTCTGACTCACTCTTGTGAAAGCTAGATAAGGAGTCCCTTGTGCATAAGCCAATGCACCCCATTCACACACATAGTTCCACTCATCCATGTAGTCAGTCACCTACATTCAAATGATACTTGAAAAGCCACATTGAAAGACAAACTCCATGCCTTCTATTGAGTTATCAAGGCTATAAATCTTTGTGGGAGGGTACTGTCACTGTCCATTTGCCAGCGGGGAACAATGACACCCTGATGGGGGTAAGCACAATGGAGACACACAACTCTAGGAGCACTTCAGAGAGCCAACTCCACTTTATTGGGGGTTTCAGTACACTTATATACAGGCAAGCAAACAGAAAGGCAGGATAGGGTGGGCTTGTAGATGTGGGGCATGAAGATTTGATAGAAGAACCTCAGCTCAATGCAGACCACTCCCAGCTCAACAGATGTGGCAGCCATCTTCCCAGGTGATGAGCTTTCTCAAGCTGGTATGGCCAAACACAGGCAAGCTTTTTCTATCCCATTTTAAGGGCTGTTGGGTCAGATAGGTTTGCACTTATCCAGAGCTAGGTGATCTCTCTAGCCAGAGGCCCCCTCCTCTTTTCCAACATCCCCCAACAGATACTACTCATCTTTCTGCCATAGAGTTGCTGATGTATTAAAATGAATGCTCTTTTAATTAAGTATTGTTATGTGTCATGGAGTCAACTGTGTCACAGTGACCCTATGAACATTAGACTCAAACCCTGTCCTATCCTCTGTCATCCTCCTCATTTCTGACATTTTTGAGACCATTATTACACTCACCCTATCAGTCTATCCCATTGAGAGTCTCATTTCTCTGGCCTTCCACCTTTCCTAGCATGATGTCCCTTCCTAAAGGATATCCCATTCTAGTGGTAAGGCATCATGCTGCCAACACAAGGGCACAGGGTTCCAGTCTACCAGTTGCTCCATGGAAAAAGGATAGACAATTTCATTTTGTGTGATTTACTGCCTCTGAAAACCTGCTGAAGGAGCGGCTATGGGTCAGTTCTGTCAATGACACACAACAACAACAAGCAACATGTCCAGAGTATGTGAGGTGAAGTTTGCCATCCTTGCCCTCAAGGAGCACTGTGGCTGCACCTTCTCCAAGTGTTGTTTGTTTGTTCTGACAGTCCAAGGCATATTCAGTATTCTTCTTCAACAACACAACTTTAGTTAGTAGGGAAACACTTAAGTCACTATGCCACTAGTGCTTCTTTACATTTTTCTAAAGGCTATTCAATTAGGCACTTTCTTTTCCTGTCTGCCTTTAATGTTTAGATTACATTTTGTGTTGGTTGTAGCTATTACTCATCTCTGTGGTTCAACTTTCAGACAACTGCTGTTGTTAGATGCTGTTGAGCTGAGTACAACTCCTAGCCACCCTGTGAACTCTGTCCTGTCCTGTACCATTCTCACCATCTCTGACGTACTTGAGGCCACTGTAGTCGTCACAGTATTAATCCATCTCATTGAGGGTCTTCCTTTCCACCTTTCCCACCATGATACCCCTTTCCAAGGAGTAGCTCTTCCTGACAAGATGCCCAAAATATGTGAGCTGAAGTTTAATAGCTTGTCTCTAAGGAGTACTCCATCTAGACAAGCCCTATAAACTGAACAATAACATCAGAGAGGTACTTATACCTTAGAATAACCAACCACATAGGATCAGAAGAGCAGGTTTTGTCCAGGGATAAAATCCAGACAGCAAGAAGGGATTAGAGAGATCGTTTAATGGAAACTAGAGTTACATGGAAGAAGTAGAAAAAATGTGATTACATTGTGAGTATTGCAATTCTAGAATTATACTTGTTGAATACATTCTGACTCATAGCAGGATTATGAGTCTATAAATCGAATGGGAGGAGATTGCCTGTCTTTCTCTCTTAAGAGTCCTTGCTGGAGAGACTTGGCCTTTAACTCACTATGGACTACATCACTAGAGCTCACTTCAAAATGTTGGGCTTTGGAGCATGGTGGACATTGTGAGGGTGGCACAGGACAGGGCAAGGTTTCAATCTGTTGTTCATAGGGCTGCTATAAGTTGTAGTCAACTGGATAGCACCCAATAACCACAGCAAATGTGAGGAGTAACAAAATGCCTATGAATTGATTATTGTTATAAAACAAAATGCCTATGAGTTCATTGATGGAAAGCAAATTTACTTTGTAAACTTTCACGCAAATCACAAAAACGTGTGTATATGTGTGTACATAATTCCATCATCCAAAGTCTCTATATAGATTCATATATATTTTTACCTGCCAGGTTTTTTGTGCATATTTTTGCAAAATATAAAATATCATAGCTTCATTTAATTTCTTTTTTATTAATGATTTTTAATGTAACATATATATTTTACAGCATATTCTTTCCATTTAATTTTCCCCCATTCATTCATTGTTGCACATTTTCCTCTCTGTCCCTCACTCCCCCCAGTTTGTTTTTCTCTTTGAATAAAAAGATATTCTTTCATTGTTATACAATCCACCCCCAGTCCACAGACCACTTTATTTTTTTATCTACTACTTTATTTACAAAATTTGAATACAAATTCAAACAAATTCTTTCAATTTCCCTCACTTCCCCAATGATTAATCCTCCCTCTTCCTGCACATCCTCATCCTTCTGCTTCCACCCTCTCCCACCCCTCCAGGATCCTTATACTCATTCTATAATAACAATTTTGTACAATATTTTTTTTTGTGGGACTGAGTTAGTTCACTCAGCATAATGCTGTCCAGTCCCTCCCAAGTTAAATAATAATTTACAAAGTTATTATTGTTTTTATGTGCTGCATAGTATTCCATTGTGTGTACCATGATTTCTCCATTCATTGGTGGTTGGACATTTGGGCTGTTTCCATGTTGTTGCAATGGTTAATAATGCTGCTATGAACATTGGTCTACAAATCTCAGTTTGTACCTCAGTTCTCATGTTCTCAGGATATATTCCAAGTAGTGGAATAGCTGGGTCATATGGAATTTCTATGTTCAGCTTTTTTTAGGAAGCACCAAACTGCCTGTGAGAATGGTTGCACCATATTACAATCCCACCAACAATGCATAGGAGTTCCTTTTTCACCACATCCTCTCCAACATCTATTACTTGCTGGCCTGTTAAACTTTGCCACTGCTAGTGGAGTGAGATGGTACCTCATTGTGATTTTGATTTGCATCCCTCTTATTGCCAGTGATTTGGAGCATTTCTTCATGTGTCTGTTGAGGCTGGAGGTATAGCACTCCCTGACCTCAAAACCTACTACACAGCAGTGATAACCAAAACAGCATGCTACTGGTACAATGACAGGTACATAGACCAATGGAACAGAATTGAGAACACAGACAATAGACCCAGCTCTCAGTGGTCAACTGATATTTGACACAGAAATCAAAGCTATTAAATGGGGAAATGATAACCTCGTCAACAAATGGTGCTGGAAAAACTGGACTTCCACCTGCAGAAAGCTGAAACAGGATCCACATCTCATACACAAAAATCAACTCAAGGTGGATCAGTGACCTGTGAGTAAGCCAGAACCATAATGTTCATAAGAGAGAAACTGGGATCAAGCTTAGAAGCACTAGTCCAAGGTTTAAAGAGACTGCCAAGTACAACCAGAAATGCACCATTTAAAGAAGATAAAATTGATGCATGGACCTTCTAAAGATTAAATCTCTCTGCACATCAAAAACTTTCCCCAACAGGGAGAAACAAAAACCTACAGACTGGGAAAAAACATTTGGTAATGCCATCTCAGACAAGAGTCTTATAACAGAAGTTTACGGAATACTCCTGGGCCTCCAAAAGAAAAAGACTGTTAACTCAATTACAAAATGGGAAAAAGACATGGAAAGAATTTTCACACAGGAAGATATTCAAATGGCAAATAGAGACACATGACGAAATGCTCCAAATCACTGGCAATAATAGAGATGCAAATCAAACCCACAGTGAGGTACCATCTTACTTCACTAAGAGTGGTAAAGTTTAACAGGGCAGCAAATAATAGATACTGGAGAGGATGTGACAAGAAAGGAACTCTTCATTTTATTTCTAATTGGATGCTTTCACATGATTCTTTGCTCATATCAGGGACTCTTATTTGTAAACAGATTTTTTTTTTTTTAGAAAACCATGGCCTCACTGATGTTGTCTCATATTCTAACATATCCATGTTTTATTATTACTAGGGAACTCTGATAGCTTAGTGGTCAGGAATTGCACTGCCAACACAAAAGTATGCAGTTTGAATCCAGCAGCTGCTCTGTGGGAAAAAGAGGGGTAACCTCTTCCTGTGCCATTGACTGTCTCTGAAAACCTGCTGAAAGAGCAGCTATGAGTAAGTTCTGACTGCACAGTGCCTAACAACATCTATTGTAAAAGTTATTTAAGAAGTTCCGCTGCAAACCCAAAGGAAAATGGTTTGCATCCACCATCTGCCCCACTGGAGAAAGATAGGCAATCTCCTCCTGTGCAGTTTACAGCTTCTGAAATCTGACTTGACATAGCAACAGCAAATTGTTAGAAATATATTTTTGTTAAGTTTTTGCAAGAGGTGAAATATGTACTCATGTAGTTAAGCTTTTTTGAGTTGTGTAAAAAGAATTGAGTATTTTTAAGTGAAAAAGATTTTCTTTAAAGTATTTTTACTATGAGAAAACAAAAATCAGTGCAAGCAGAGTCTGATAAAATGCACCTCCAGTTATCTGTCATCCTGTTTCTGCATTTATCAGGATATTTTACAATGATCAATAACTTTGTATTTTTTTAAGATTTAAGTTTTATATCTGTTTGCATAGAAAACATTGTGTTTCACATACTCCTTCATTCACATTATGTTTCATATCTTTTTTTTTACATTTTGTTGTTGTTTTGTTGTTATGTGCTGTCGAGTCGCTTGCGACTCATAGCGACCTTATGTACAATAGCCCCAAACTCTGCTCTGTCCTGTGCCAATCGCACTGTCTCTGAAACTCCCATCCCAATTA
>NW_006399860.1:2341629-2348347 GCF_000299155.1 Elephantulus edwardii
AAAGCATCCTTGATTATAGCAACTCGAGGTTTGAATTTGTTCTTCAGGTCCTTGAGCTTGAGAAATGCTGAGCGAGTTTATATTTTAATGACTTTATTTTTTATTGTTATTTTCCTCTTTTTTATTATTATTTTCATCATTAATGCACATTGTGTTTCATTGTGTTCCATACAGTCCTTCATTTATATTACATTTGCTAATTTATATTGTGGGAGGTTTTTTCCTCCCTTTTACTCATCCTACCAAATACTTTTGTGAAAATGTGTAAGACAACTAGTTCATAGCTCTTTCCCTGTTGTCCCCCTTTTAGAGGGCCAATTGCTAGTTTACCCATTCCTATCAAAATGGTACTATGAGGAAACAAGCATGTTTCTTTTGCTGCAGGACCTTTGTTCAACTTGGAAACTTACCCTTCTATTTTTACAATAATGCTCTTATATGGTATTTTTTTATGGGTCTTTATTTTACTCAGCATAATGCTCCCTAGTCTCTCTCATGTTATATAATATTTAAAACAAAATCATCACTCCTTTGAGTTGCAGATCTTATTGAAAACATATTCCAAGAAATATTATCCAATTTACATTCCTATGAATTATTTTATCTAAGTGTTTTGTATTTTATTTTATTAATTTTAATGAACATTTAGAGAGATTTTGGATTTCCATTCATTCATTGTAGCACTTTTCTCCTTGCCCACCCCTCCCCTCCAGTTTGCTCTTCTCTTTGAAAAGAAAAAAGAAAAATTCCTTCATTGGTATACGATCCCCGCATCTCTCCCAAGTATATTTCACTATGCAACCTTCAAAACTCCTTCAAGTGAAAAAAAAAAGGTTGTAATTTTGATTTTCATTTCTTTAATACTCAAGAGTTTGAAGATACTTTCAAATTTTGTCTACACTCTATACCCATTTTGGATTGTACATGATGTTTCATCTTTTCTGGTATGCCCCCCCACCCCAATTTCAAGAGCTCTTTATATAAAAAGAGAAGCACAATTGACATAATGTATTATGGATTGCTCATGAAAAAATGGCAACTTGATCCACTCGCTGCTCTAAAGGACAAAGAAAGATTAGACTGCTGGAAACTAAATTGCAGGGAGGAAGTGAGAAAGTGTGATTTCATCGTGTGTATTATAGCTAATATTAGCAGTCATTGCTGTGAAGTCAGATTCTTCAGTAGGTTTTCAGAGACTATAAATCACAAGGGAGGATATTGCCCATCTTTCTCCCAAGAGCATCTGGTGGATTCAAACAACTTGCCTTTGGGTTGTTAGCACAACTCCTTACCCCTTAGGTCATCCGAGTTTCTAGTAACTGACATTATAAAAGTCTTTTATTTGTGTTATGATTCATATTATGAAGGGTTACCATAAGTCTGAACTTGATGACAGTGGACTTTTTTGGTTATGTAGAAAGGATATTAACCTTTCTTTCATAAATATTGCAAGTTAATCCTCAGATTTTAGTTGTCTCTCTAATTGCATGTGTGCTGTTTTCTGACATAGATCAGTTTTCATTTCTAGGTAGCTGAATCTTTCACTATTTCTTTGGTGATAACTTCCAAGATTTCCTTCCTTGCTTCCTTTTAATGCTGTCTTCCTCATTCTAGATCTGGAAAATGCTGGACTCAGAGCTGGTTATAGTGAAGGTTGTGTACTCTGGAATCAGGAGCAAGGTTCTAAGTGTGACTTTTTATTTACAAAGCCACATGACTTTAAGCAAAATTATTAATCTTTTCCCTCTCAGTTTCTTTGCTTGTGAGCCACAAATAGGTATACTGTTAGTCACATCATGAGACTGAAGCAGCTCTGGTTGCCTAGGGACTAGGCAGTTGCACTGCCATTCCAAAAACTGGAGGTTCAAATATACCGGCTTCTCTGAGAGAAAAAGATGGGTTATCTCCTCCTGTGCAATTTACAGCCTCTGAAATCTCACTGAAGAGTCAGATATGAGTCAGTTGTGACTGATGGCAATGAGTTTTTGTTTTGTTTTGTTTTTTTAAACTCATGAAACTAAGAATTAAGTGACTTAATATTTAACACACTTAAAACTTTTAGTAAATGTTACACAAACAAGTATGAGCTTGTAGTGCACTCTAATACAAATTAGCATATCTGTGGATAAATGACGATTATTAAACCCTTTCGGAAAAGTTGCTGATTTAGAAAAATCTTCATTTTAGAAATGTGGTAGGTAAAATTCAGTAAACGATGGACCTTATGGTGGCCATGAAAGCTGTGTGGAGCAGTTCTACTCTGCATAGATAAGCTTACAGTGAGTCTGGATTAACTTGATGAGAATTGGTGAATTTGCGCCTCTGGAGAAGCTTAATTTTTGTGCTAGCAGCACAACTCGCTAAGGGCTAGGAAATAGACCTTGTATTTATGGTAGTTATTAAACATATATTCATCTATCAGATATATTTATACAGATTCAGAAGGCCCATGGAGGGCCAGCTATGAGCTAGAACCAACCCACAAGCAGTGAGTGACTGAGTGAATGAAACCTCTACAGAGAAGAAAAAGCAATTGCTTGAACATCAGGGGATACTGCATGGTTTAAAATCAGAAAAAGTATATGGCAGAGTTGTATCGTCTTCCCATACCGATCTGTGTGCCGAGAAAATACTTTGTGAAGCTGAACTATATGGGGAAAAAATGTGGCAAGAAGCCACATTCAAGATTGCAAGAAGACTTAACAACAATCTGCACCATGTCAATGACACAATCTTGCTTGGTAAAATGCAGAAGATCAAAGATGGGCCTTTACTATGGTTGGTATCTCAGCATCAAGAAAACAAAAATCTTCACCATTGGACAAATAATAAACATTGGTGACAGATGTGGATAGATAGTGGACAAGATAGCAGAAGAAGAATAGATGTCTTTGCATTGTATTGGTGAAGAATGCAGACTATCCCATGGGCTTCCCAAATGATCAAACAAGTCTGTCTTTGCAGAATTGCAACCCAGGTGCTCCTTAGAGGGAAGGATGGTGAAATTTCATTTCAAATATTTTGGGCAGGTTGTCAGAAGAAGCCAATCTTTGGAAAAAGGCATCATGCTTGAAAAGGTAGAGAGTCAGAAAAAGAGAAGATGAGCATTAAGAAGTTGGATTGACACAGTGACAGTAACCAAGGAATTGGGCATATCAGGGACTATGAGGATGGTATCATGTTGTTATGTGCCATCAAGTCGTCAGTGTGCCTATGTCAAACTGCTCTGAACCTTGCTCTATCCTGAACCAATCTTACTGTCTCTGACACGCCTATCCCTATTACCTCAGTCCCTGAGCCAATCCATCTCATGGTGGGTTTGTGCTGTCCATCCACTCTCCCAAGCTTAATAACCCTCTCCAAGGACTGGTATCTCCTTGTAAAATGCCCAAAGTATGTCAGATGAAGCTTTAGGATTCTTGTCTCCAAGAAGCGGCCTGATTTCCCCCTGTCCAGGACAAATCAGTTTGTTCTCCTAGCACTATATGGTATATTGAATACTCTTTTCTAGCACCATAGCTCAAAGGCATCAATTCTCCTTCCATCATCCCAAGTCATTGTCTGGCTTTCTGATGTATAGCAAGTAATTGTGAAGACGATGGCCTGGATCAAGCATACCTGAATCTCCAGACTGACATTGTTGCTCTTCAGTACTCTGGAGATGTTCCTGATAGTAGACTTTATCAATGCAATTCATCTTTAAATTTCCTGGCTGCTGGTATCAAGAGTGTTGATTGTGGGGCCAAGCAAATGAAAACTGTTGGTATAGGATAGGACAAGTTGTTGTTCATAAAGTTACTATAGGTTGTAGTCAGTTCAGTGATATCTAACAAGAGCCCCCTATGCTCTCATCAGTCCCCTACATTAGTCCTATTTTATAACAATCTGGAACAAAAGGCCATTGCAAAGTAGAATGGGGGAGGGAAAAGAGAGGGGAAAGGGGAAAATGTGCAACAATGAATGAATAAATAAAAACCCAACCTTTCTGTAAACTTTTGTTAAAAAAATAACTCTAAAAAGTTATACATACATGTACACTATAATATATATCATATGAAATGTTGTTGTTGTTATGTGCCATTGAGTTGTTTGTGACTCATAGTGACCCTATGTACAAGAGCTCTAAACATTGTTCTATCCTGTGTGCCAACCTAGCCATCTTAAACACACTTATTTCCACCGCTCAAGTCACAGAATCGATCCATCTCATCGAAGGTCTTCCTCTCCTTCACCGCCCCTCCACTCTGCCAAACATGATGTCCCTCTCCAAGGACCAGTCCCTCCTTACAACATGCCCAAAGTATGTCAGATGAAGCTTCAGAATCCTTGACTCCAAGGAACATTCTGGCTTCACGTTTTCCAGGACAAACCTGTTTGTTCTCCTAGCAGTCCATGGTGTATATTCAACACTCTTCTCCAGCACCACAACTCAAAGGCATCAATTCTCTTTCTGTCAACCCTATTCACTGTCCAACTCTCTGATGCATACCACGTAATTGCAAAGACTATAGCCCGGATCAGGCGCACCTTGGTCTCCAGCCTGATATCATTGCTCTTCAGTACTCTTGAGAGGTCCCTCACAGCCGACTTTCCCAATGCAATTCGTCTCTTGATTTCCTGGCTGCTGTTACCAAGAGTGTTGATTGTGGAGCCAAGCAAATGAAAATGGTTAACTATTTCTATCTCTTCACCATCCATACTGATGCTGCCAATTGGCTCAGTGGTGAGAATCTTTGTTTACTTGATGTTGAGATTCAGTCCATATAGGAGGCTGCAGTTCTTGACCTTCTGCAGCAAGTGCTTCGGGTCCTCCTCACTTTCAGCAAGCAGGGTTGTGTCACCTGTATAATGCAGGTTGTTGATGATTCTTCCACCAATCCTGATGCCACATTCCTCTTTGTACAGCCCAACATCTCGGATGATCTGTCCTGCATACAGATTGAAAAAGTATGGAGACAGAATACATCCCTGACGGACCCCCTTCTTGATTTTGAACCATGTAGTGTCTCCTTGCTCTGTTCTGATGACTGCCTCTTGGTCCAAGTATAGGTTTCGTATTAGCATAATCAAATGTCTGGGATTCCCATTCTTCTCAGAGTAAGCCATAGCTTGTTGTGATCCACACAGTCAAAAGCCTTTGTATAGTCAATGAAGCACAGATAGACATTCTTCTGGTATTCTTTGCTTTCTGCCAAGATCCATCTAACATTAGCTATAATATCCCTAGTATCACGACCTCTTCTAAATCCAGCCTGCACATCTGGAAGTTCTCTGTTGACATATTGTTCTAAACGTTTTTGGATAATTTTCAGCAGAATATTGCTTACATGTGATATTAATGATATTGTTCAATAATTTCCACACTCTGTTGGGTCACCTTTCTTTGGAACAGGAACAAATATAGATCTTTTCCAGTCAGCCAGCCAGCTGGCTGTCCTCCAGATTTCTTGGCATAATTTTGTGAGCACATTCAGGGCAGTGTCTGTTTGTTGAAACATATCAATTGGTATGCCAATTCCTTCAGAGCAATTTGAACTTCCTCCTTGATCACCATAGGCTCTTGCTCATATGTTATTTCATGAAATTCTTTTGTGTCAGCCAATTCCTTCTGACACAGTGACTCTGTGTATTCCTTCCATCTTCTCTTGATACTTCCTGAATCATTTAACATTCTACCCAAAGTATCCTTATATATTGCCACCCGTGGCTTGAATTTGTTTTTCAGCTCCTTCTGCTTAAGAAATGCTGAGCGAGTTCGGCCCTTTTGATTTTCTGACTCCAGCTCTCTGGACATTTTATTATAGTATCTTGCTTTGTCATCCTGGGCTGCCTTTTGAAATTTTCTGTTTAGCTCTTTGATTACTTGGTTTCTTCCTTTAGCTTTGGCTTTTTGTCACTCTAGTGCAATATTCAGAGTCTAATCTGACATCCATCTTGGTCTTTTTTTCTTTTTCAGCCTTTATAATTATCTTTTGCATTCTTCATGGACGATTTTCTTGGTATCCTCCCAGAGCTCATTTGGCCTACACTCATTGGTGCTCAAGGCCTCAAACTTGTTCCTGAGATGGTTTTGAAATTTGAATGGGATAGACTTAAGATCAAATTTTGGTTCCTGTGGACTTGATTTAATTTTCCTCAACTTCAACTTGAACTTGCATATGAGTAGTTGGTGGTCTGTCCCACAATCAGCGCCTGGCCTGGTTTTCACTGCTGATATTGTGCTTCTCCACCGAGTCTTTCCACAAATGTAATCTCTTTGATTCCTATGCATGCCATCAGGTGAGATCCATGTGTATATCCTGTGTTTGTGTTTCTTATAGAAGGTATTTGCAATGAATAAATCATTGAATGTGTATAACTCTATCATTCTATCTCCAGCCTCATTTCTCTCACCGAGCCCGTATTTTCCAGCTACTGATCCTTCTTCCCTGTTTCCAACTTTTGCGTTCCAGTCACCCATTATTATCAATGCATCTTGATTGCATGTTTGATCACTTCTGACTGCAAAAGTTGGTAGAAATCTTCTATTTCCTCCTCTTTGTCTCTAGTTGTTGGTACATATATTTGAATTATAGTGGTATTCACTGGACTTCCTTGTATGCATATGGATATTATCTTGTCGCTCACCACATTGTATTTCAGGATGGATCTAGAAATGACTTTTTAAATTATGAAACCAACCCCATTCTTCCTCACCTTTTCATCCCCAGCATAGTAA
>NW_006399860.1:2348447-2368676 GCF_000299155.1 Elephantulus edwardii
ATATATATATATAACAGTTGAGTCAAAACCAATTCATAGCTGACTCTTTGTGGGATTTCTAATACTGTAAACGAAGTAGGAAGGGATTCTTCTCTAGAAGCACCTCTGGTGGATTTGAATCACGAGGAAGCATGTCTTTTGAGTTCACAGTGCAATTCCTTATGCACTAGCCACTACAACTCTCTTTATGTATATAAATGACTTAATAAGCACATATTTGGAGATCATGAATGCTTCACTCACTTGAAACTACAGTTGCCCAGAGAAGAAAATCTACTGACTACCACCAGTAGAAAAGAAATAATTCATAGCTGGATTTACTTATACAGAGTGAAATCAAGAACAAGAAATCTAAAAGATGGATTTTCTGAATTTTAGTTAAAAAGGGGTATTTTTGCACTTGAATCTTCTGGACAATTGCCACAATGTTCACATGTCCCTTGCTTATGGCAGTTTTAATCTGTTCAAATGGAGTGATTGAGAAATAAACCTCATACTTGGGCCCCGAAGGGGTGATTCAGGTTGCGTGCTTGCACCTTTGATAAATGTTTATTGAACATCTCCCTCCCTGGGTTCTGCCACGGTGAACCAGACAGACTGGATGTTTACTCTTATGAAGTCTACATTTAAAGATTGAGAGAATAAATGAGTATTGAGTAACTCTAGGAAAATTTAGGAGATCACACAACCAACCTCCTGCCTAGAGCTCTGGAGTTGGCTTCATCTCATAATCACCTCATGTGCAATAGAAGGAAATACTGCCCTGCCCTGCCCCATCCTCACCAGAGCTGCAGTGTTTGAGCCCAATGTCTCAGCTACTGGCTCAAATCCATCTTGTTGAGGGTCGTCTTCTTTTTCACTGACTTTTTATTTTACCAAGCATTATGCCTTTCTCCAGGGCCTGGCTCCTCCGAATCGCCTCAAGTATGTAAGATGGACCCTTACCATCTTCACTTTTAAGCATTCTGACTGCTAAAGGTAAAGTTCGTAGTCCCAAGTGAAGTTAAGTCACAAGGCCAACATGACAGGGTGAGTACTACGTTCAGGTGAATCCTGCTTTGAAAAGAATGTTCTAAAAAAGGCCTTTCTGGAGTGAAGTTTGAGCTGAAGGAGTTCAGATGAAAAAGCACCAGCTAAGCAAATATCTGGAGCATTGGTCTCAGACAGAATGTTGGTTATATAATCCGTTGGGTTTCTCCTAAAGGTACACAAACTCCAGTTTGTTAATCTAGGTAGATTGATAAACAATTATTTGGGAAGAATATGAAGTGGTCTTGGTTGTATGGTTGTTAACAGTACTTGGCTTTTAACCTAAGGGTTTGAAATCATCAAGTGCTCTGTGGGAAAAAAATCATGGCATCAAACTGTGGCTGACTCCAAGAAGAATGGGAATCCCAGTACATTTGATTGTGCTTACGTAAAACCTGTACTTGGACCAGGAGGCAGTTGTCAGAACAGAGCAAGGAGACACTGCACCGTTCAAAATTGGGAAGGGTGTCCACCAGGGATGTATTCTGTCTCCATACCTTTTCAATCTCTATGCAGAACAGATCATCTGGCATGCTGGGCTGTATGAGGAGGAATGTAGCATCAGGATTGGGGAAAGATTCATCAACAACCTGTGTTATGCAAATGACCCAATGACCCAATCCTGCTTGCTGAAACTGAGGAGAAGCTGAAGTGCTTGCTGCATAAAGTCAAGAACTGCTGCCTTCAATATAGGTTGAAGCTCAACATCAAGGAAAAAAAAAGATTCTCACCACTGGGCCAACTGGGCCCATCAGGATGGATGGTGAAGAGATTGAGATTTTTAACAACTTTAGTTTGCTTGGCTCCACAATCAACACTCTTGGTACCAGAAGCCAGGAAATCAAGAGATGAATTGTGTTGGCAAAGTCAATTGTGAGGGATCTCTTCAGAGTACGGAGAAATAACGTCCGGCTGGAGACTAAGGTGCGCCTAATCCAGACCATAGTCTTCACAATTCTGTGCTATATGTCAGAGAGCTCGACAATGACTAGGAAAGATAGAAAGATAATTGATGCCTTTGAGCTGTGGTGCTGGAGAAGAGTGTGGTATGTACCATGGATTGCTAGGAGAACAAACAGGTTCGTCCTGGAAAGGATGAAACTGGGCTGCTCCTTGGAGGCAAGGATTCTGAAGCTTCGTGTGTCATACTCTGGGCATGTTGCAAGGAGGGATCAGTCCTTGGAGAGGGACATCATGTTTGGGAGGGTGGAGGGACAGCACAAGGGAGGAAGACCCTTGATGAGATGGATCGATTCAGTGGTTGGGGTATTGGGAGTAGGTGTGTCAAAGACATTGAGGTTGGCACAGGATAGAGCAGTGTTTAAGTCTCTTGTACATAGGGTCGCTATGAGTCACAAGTGACTTGACAGCACATAATAACAACAAATCTGCTGCTGTAAAGATTAAAGCTTTGGAAACTCTATGCTGTATTGTTAGGAAACTGTGAGGCAGTTCTAGTCTGTTCTATAAGGTAAGTAGGAGTCAGAACTGGCTTGGCACAGATAAGTTTGGTTTGTGATTTTGGTATTTATTTTCTAAAAACCTGTAATTTTAATTAAAAGTTACAAAGCAAATTGGTTTTCCATTTAACTGTTCTCACAAATTCTGTTTCAGAACATTGATCACATTACCCAGGAGGTAACTATACTCTTCCCACTTCCTTTCTATAATTCTCATTTCCATTCATCTTGTCTTTTGAGCTGTGTTCTTGGGCAAAAGCTGCTCTTTTGACCCTATATTCTTAGTTTTTCTCAGAAGTTAATGCCTCTCTGGTGCCATTGGTCACCTTAGAAGCTACGTGGGAGTGTGGTTTTGAGGTTTTGAGGAGAAAATTCCGTTTTACCCATTGCCTTTGTATATAGAAAAGAACATTGCCTTCTCTTCCATTACCTTACACATATATCAATCTCATCTAGCAGGCATGGCACAGGATAGGGCAAGGTGTTGAGCAGTTGATCATAGAGTCATTATGAGTGGTAGTTGACTTGATGGCATCTAACAAATAATAACAAAGGGAAGACAAAGTTTTTGAGCAGGTTTGAGTGTGTTATCGTTAGCACAAGCAGTGACTAAATTGCTAGCAAAATTTTATACATATAGCACCGAGAATTGAGAGAGTCAATTGTTGATTTGAATGACTTCAACAGTTAAAGTTTTATTTCTGCTAACTAGAAACCTCTCATTCTGACAGCTTCTCTAGTTATCCAGAGAGAAAAAGGTTATGAGAATTATGTTTCGTCCTGATTTCTCACATGCTGATGTTTCAGAATGCAGTCAAATTGACCTCTGGTTCTATTTTGCTCCATAAATTATTAAGTTTATTTAAACTGCTTATATAATATGGGTGTTACATTTCCATATAGGAAGTTTAAAATGGAATTTATTCCTCTAGAGAACTCTGGAGGCATAGTCCGTAAGGAGTGTACTGCTAATCTAAAGACTTCGCTCCTTTGGTAGTTCAAAACCACCAGTCATTCCTCAGGAGAAAGATGGGCCATTTCAGAAACCTGCTCAAAGTTCAGCTACAAGCCAGTTTTGACTAAATGGTAATGAAGTTGTTTGTTGTTGTGGTTGTTGCTATTGTTGATGATGTTGAATCAAGTACAACTCATAGCAACCCTTGAACAACAGAACTGAGTCCTGTACTATCCTGTCTCATCTCACTATTTCTGACATACTTGAGCCCATTGCTGTACCCACTGTGTCAATCCATCTCATTGAGACTCTTTCTATCCTTTGCTAACCCTCCACTTTCCAAGTATGGTATCATTTTTCAAGGAACAGCGTCTCTTAGCAAAATGCTCAACGAATGTGAGATGAAGCTTTGCCATCCTTATCTCTAAGGAGCACCCTGGCTTCACATTTCCCAAGATGTATCTGTCTATTCTTTTGGCATTCCATGAGACATTCAGCACTCTTATCCAACACCACAACTCAATTCTTCAATTATCCTCATTTATTGTTCAGGTCTCCAGTGCATAGCAAGTGTCAGAAAAGACTAAGGCTTGAATCAGATGCACCTTAGTCCTCGAACTGACATAATCTATGATAGTGTGTTTGCACATTGCAATACATCTCCTGCTTTCCTGACTATTGGTCTCAAGGGTGTTTATGGAAATATTTGTGTTTACTTTTATTACTTATGGTTTCCAAATACTTAGTAAAGTTATTTTTATATTCTTTTGAACTTATTTTTTAATTGACAGTGAATGAGCTAAATATACACATAAAATACTTGAAGCAAAAATGTGAGCATTTTCCACCACAACAAGATAAAAGTAAACAATCCAATTGAAAAAAGGGCACAGGATATGAACAGACACTTTACCAAAGAAGACAGTCAAATGGCCAACAAGCACATGAAGAAATGTTCAAAATTCTTAGCTCTAAGAGAGATGCTAATCAAAACAACTATGAGATATCATCTCACCCAAGTAAGAATAGCAAAATTGAACAGAACAGCAAGCAACAAATGCTGGCGAGGTTGTGGAGAAATTGGAACCCTTATTCACTGTTGGTGCAAGTGTAAAATGGTGCAACCACTGTGGAAAGTTGTGTGGCACTTTCTCAAAAAGTTGCAAATAGAGATACCATTTGACCCAGCAATTCCATTACTGGGAATATACCCTAAAGAAACATAACCACTACCCAAGCAAATATATGCACACCCATGTTTACTGTGGCTTTGTTAACAATAGCAAGGAGTTGGAAACAACCTAAGTGCCCACCAACAAACGAATGGATAGAGAAGCTCTGGTATATTCACACAATGTAATACTATGCTGCATTGAAAAACAACGAACCCTTTTCAAGGAGAGGAGTGAACTGGGGGTGGGGGTGGGGTGGGCAGGGAGAAAAGTGCAACAATGGATGAATCTCTGTAAATGTTCATTGAAATCAATAATAATAATAATAATAATCATAATAGTAAAGGAAACTTAAATAAAAAAGAAAAACAAGGAACTCATGAAATATTATACAAAATGGGTGACCCTGGAGGACATTATGCTGAGTGAAATAACTCAGTCACAAAAGGACAAATATTGCATAGTGCCACTTTTATAAAATGGGACTGACATCGGGGTTGAGGGGAGATGGAGAAAGCTGGGATAAATTATGGGAAGCCAAACTTTATACCAAACATTATATGAAAACCCTTGTTCAGGAATTGAAGGAATTACAGATATATATAAGTTAGGATTTCTCTTGTGGCAGATCTTAGAAAATGAGCTGTTTTTGTTCCCTGCAAGACAGGAGACAGCAAGGGGCCCCCTGAGGCATCAAGGTTAATAGTTAAGGGTAAACCAAATTCTTGCATTTGTGAACCCCTCCTTCGTGAGTCAAGCAGAAGGTTTTCAATAGAAAGAGCTTGGCTTCATTTGCATTGAATTCTCTTTGTGATTTACTTCCTGATAATTTTCAATAAAGACACAGAGAAGTTTGGCTTGGGGTCTTCAGTGGAGAACTGCTGGCCCCCTGTTTTATGCTCTCCGCTCTATCACATTCCTGGCTGTTTGTATCTTTATTAATAATTATAATATTATTCCATTCTTTGGGACCCTCGGTCTGCAACAATAAATAATGTGTACTGCATTGAAACAGATGAGGGAGAGAACTTTTTTAAAATAATTTTTATATTATTAATTTCGATGAAAATTTACAGATACTTTGGATTTCCACTCATTCATTGTTACACTTTTCTTCCTGCCCACCCCTCCTCCCCAGTACACTCCCATCTTGGAAAAGTAAAAGAAAAATTCTTTCACTGTTTTACAATCTCTCTCCCCAGGTTCACTCCACTATGCAACCTTCGCTTTGGACTCCTATCATGACAATAATACCTAATCACATATCCCTTTTAAGCAGTTTTCTCCCTCATCTCCCTCATAATGCAGTATACATTATTGAACCTGTCTTTCTCGGTCTCCCTCCCAACCCTGATGTCAGTCCTGTTTTACGACAGTGGCACCATGTAGTATTTGACCTTTTGTGACTGTGATACTTCTCTCAGCATAATGTTGTCCAGGTTCACCCATTTTGAATAATATTGCATGAGTTCCTTGTTTTTCAACGCAGCCTAGTGTTCCATTGTGTGAATATACCATAGCTTCTCTATTCATTCGTTTGTTGATGGGCACTTAGGTTGTTTCCAACTCCTTGCTATTGTGAACACAGCCACAATAAACATGGGTGTGCATATATTTGCTTGCGGTGGCAGTTATGGTCTCTTTGGGGTATGTTACCAGTAGTGGAATTGCTGGGTTAAATGGTATCTCTATTTGCAACTTTTTGAGAAAGCGTCATACTGCTTTCCACAGGGGTTGTACCATTTTAAACTTCCACCAACAGTGAATAAGTGTTCCAGTTTCTCCACAACCTTGCCAGCATTTGTTGCTTGCTGTTCTGTTAAATTTTACTATTCTTACTTGGGTGAGATGATATCTCATAGTTGTTTTGATTTGCATCTCCCTTAGAGCTAGGGATTTTGAGCATTTCTTCATGTGCTTGTTGGCAATCTGATTGTCTTTTTTGGTGAAGTATCTGTTCATATCCTGTGCATTTTTTTCAATTGGATTGTTTACTTTTATCTTGTTGTGGTGGGGAGAGGACCTTTTAAAAGGGGTATATGATTGGGCATTATTGTCATGACAGGAGTCCAGAACAAAGGCTGCACAGTGGAGTGGACTTGCGGGGAGGGATTGTATAACAATGAAAGAATATTTCTTTTACTTTTCAAAGAGAAGAGCGAATTGGGGAGAAGGGGTGGGCAGGGAGAAAAGTGCAACAGTGAATGAATGGAGACTCTAAATCTCTGTAAACTTTCATTAAAAATTAATAAGAAAAGTAAGCATTTTCTTATTCGGGGGAGTGTTTGTTCAGACTACTCAGTTTATAAACCTATTACCACTAAAAGATCAACAATATGTTTTCTACTATCTGATTTAGGATGAGTCAAAATTAGTTCATCATATTATACTGTTGATATTATCTGCCATTGAGTTGGAACTCATAGTTGACCCTCTAGAGAATTTTCAGAGGTTATAAATCTTGTATAAGGAGATTGCCCATCTTACTTCTGTGGAGCAGATGGATTTGAACGGCCTACCTTTGAATTGGCAACACAATTCCTCATCCACTAGACCACTAGAGCTCCCTGTCGGAAGTAATTCAATATTCCTCATTTCTTTACAAGATGTTTGTAAGCAAACCAATAGAAAATGGAAAAAATATGTAAAAAACTCCCCAAACATATATGAGATAAAAAAAAAACCAAAAAACAAACAAACCCAAAAGTCTTGGCTGCTAATGAAATGGGGAAAAAATAATCTGAGCTCATAGAATTATAGAATTAATGGCGTTAAAATAGTGTGTCTAACTTTTTGTAAGCAGCATGCCAGAACTTAGAGTGAAGAATGGCCTCTGCCTTGTGACAGTCAGCGAGGAAACAGGGTCTTCATGTCAACAATTGGAAGGAACTAAATTCTGCCAACTAAAGGGACATGCTTGGAAGTGGGGGTGGTAGTGGGGTTGATAAACTGACAACAAGACATGAAAACATTACTTCCAGCGAATAAACAGGAAAGTCTGGCCACTTGAGTGCTAATGTAATGCTATTGCTAAGGAAACAAAACATACTTAAGCTTTTTTCAGATACAGGGCTAAGGAAGACTGAGTGAATGAATGAGTGTTTGTGTGTGTGTGTGTGTGTGTGTGTAGGGTTGTTGGATTTGTAAATGATTTTTTTCTGTTTTTAGCTCTGAGCTTCCTAGAAGCAATTAACCAATACTGCCTGAACAAAACGGGGGAAGGGGGGAGAAAATAACTGTAAAGAAATCTGTATACTAAGTGTTGAAAAGATGGTTTGATTGTTGGGAAGGGAAATAACACTATAATTTTGATCCATGATCTTGGGCTTCAGAACCCAGCAGACCAGTGCTCTCCCGCTGGCTATCAGCTCAGGTAAGCTGAGTGAGAGACAGAGGAGCTGAGAATGGAGAGCTGACAGGAGACGACTCAGCAGAATGACTCTTCCTGTTCAGAAAGAGCATCACATTCACTCCCTCCTGCCCTTTAGATTACAGAAATCCCTGGAGTTTTTGAATAATTTAGGAGAAGTCCCAAGAGGGAAGTTCTGAATTTTCTCCGACTCTGGAATGCAATCTTGTACCCGAGTATTGCCTTAGAGTGGAATTATTAATTATCATTTATCTGTAAGAAACAAAGGCTACATTCCTACTGATGCTTCTCCAGCAGAACAGCCTTCTAAAACGTATTTCTTTGCCTTGTTTTTGTTACTGTTACGTGCTGTTGAGTTGTAATCAAGGACTCATAGCTGATGCATCAGTGGGTTTTCAGAGGTTGTAAATTGCCTGGGAGGAGAATGCTCATCTTTTTCTTGAGGTAGATTTGAACTACCTGCCTTTATGTTGGTAGCACAACTCTTTATCCATTAGTCCACCAGAAATTCTATTTGCCTACTAGGCCACCCAAACTCAGATAAAAAAAAATCCACCATAATGTAATTATTTAATTCCTTTATCTTCTTGAAGCTATAACCTCTGATATGTATGAAAGACATTAGACTGTGTTGCAATTGCCAATGTGTTGTGCTCATTTATATGGCTATTTTTGGTAGAACGTGAATGTGTCTTTTTTAGTAAAAAGTGTCCTGAGGGCAAGGCCATGCCTTTATTCTAGGTATATAACTCATGTATGTCTTTTTCTTAAAATGACAGTTATCATCACAATAAATGCATTCAACAAATATTTGTTCAGTTGCTGCAATGCTAGAGGTGCTGCAAATACAACAACAGCGACAGCTCATGGTTATTGAGTCAGAATCAACTCATAGCTGACCCTTCAAATGTTTTCAGAGGCTATAAATTATATCAGAAGAGATTACCTACATCCTTCTCCCAAGGAGCAGCTTGAGGATTTGAACCATGAGCCTTTGGATTAACAGCTCCAGTAGGCCACAAGTGGATAAAATAGACAAAACCTTCTACTTTCAGTTAAAAAATGATAAATGGTGCTATGTGTTGGATTGTTTTCCAGAACACATGTTGTAAATATAAACTCCTGTAAGGGTGGAAAGGGAAACATGATGGCCTAGTGAATAAGGAGTTGCACTGCCAACCTAAAGGCCTGTGATTGGAACCCACCTGCTGCTCCATGAAAGAAGGATGAGCGATCTCCTCTTGTGTAATTTAGCACTTCTGAAAACCCACTGAGGGTCAGCTCTGAGTCGGTTCTTTCTCAAGGACATCACACAACAGTGATATACTGCTCGAAATGATCACTGGTGATGAGGTGTGCTGCAAACTGAAGGACAGCAGACTGAAACTATGAGCTGTTCTGAGGAAGGAAGATAGGCTGTCTCCTCCTGTTAAGGTTTACAGCCTCACACAATGAGGTACCATCTCACTCCAGCAAGAGTGGCAAAGTTTAACAGGGCAGCAAGTAATAAATATTGGATATGGGGGAAAAGGCATTATAAGTGGTTGGTAGAATTGTAAAATGGTACAACCGTTCTGGAAGGCAGTTTGGTGCTCCCTTAAAAAGCTGAACATAGAAATTCCATATGACCCAGCTATTCCACGACTTGGAAGATACCCTGAGAGTATGAGAACTGAGACACAAACTGAGATTTGTACACCAATGTTCATTACACCATTATTCACCACTACAAGAACATGGAAAAAGCCCAAATGTCCAACTACAAAGGAATGGATTGCAAAATTATGGTACATTCACACAATGGAATACTATGCAGCACGCAGTAGCAATGATTTTGTCAATTATTACCTAACTTGGGAGGGACTGGTGAGCATTATGCTGAGTGAACTAACTCAGTCCCACAAGGATAAATATTGTGTAAGACCGTTATTGTAGAGTGAGTATAAGGACCGAAGAGCGGCGGGATTGTTTGGAAGCAGAAGGATGTGGATGTGCAGAGGGGATTAATCACTGGGTTGTACAATTTGATGGGTCGGAGGGGTGAGGAAAATAGAAAGAATTTGTTCTTGAAAACAAAGTATTTGAATTTTGTAAATAAACGAGTAGAATATTTTTTTTTAAAAAAAAGGATTTACAGCTCAGAAACCTGATGAATGGATGGATCGTGAATATGAGTTGGAAATTATTCCAGGCAGTGAGGATAGATGTAATCTCATTTGGAGGTTAATTAAGATCATATTAGTGCAGGAGGTAAGAATGTTAAGGTAATTATATTTTCCCCACTCTTAAAATTTTTTGTTGTTTAATTTTTATTTTATATTGGTTTGCATACAAAATTTATATACATTGTATTTCGTGCTATCCTTCATTGACATTGTGTTTCATATAATCATTCCCATTCATTGTGTTTTGTAAAATTAATCATCATTGAACTATGTCCATTACCTATCTTTTGAGACCCTTGCCAGATCTTTCCCATTTCCTTTACTCACTCCCTCCATTCACGAAATTGTGTCACCCTGTGATTTTTCCTTCTGCCCATCCTCACCCCTCTGTTCCCATTCTTTTCCTCCTGGGATCAGTCCCCATACATGTTTTACTATTTATCCTTCTATTTTAAAAATAATGGTCTTATGCAGTATTTGTCCTTATGAGATGGAATTAGGTCACTCAGCATAGTGTTTTCCAGTCTTTCTTAAGTTACCTAGTAATTTTAAAAATTATTGCTTTTGAGTGGTGCATAATATATCATTGTGTGTATGTATCACAATTTATCAATCCATTCTATTGTGGTTGAATATTTGGGCTGTTTCCACATTCTTGTGTCTGTGAATAATTCTGCCAATTTGAACATTGGTACAAATCTCTGTTTGTGTCTCAGTTCTGTTTTCTCTGGGGTATATTCCCAGCAGTGGACTAGCAGGTCATAGGAATTTCTATGTTCAGCTTTTTGAGTTAAGCACCAAACTGCCTTCCAGCATGGTTGTACCATTATACATCCCCACCAACAGTGTGTGAGAGTTCCTGTCTCTCCACACCCTCTCCAACATTACTTTCGAGATAAGAAAGAAGAGAGCAAGCAACACAAGTAGAAGGAAGATATGTTCCCAGTAAAGATCTCCAAGAAACACTAGCAAGAAGCTGAGACAGATTTTCCAACTAGAGTGGACAGAAAGTGTCTTCTCCTAGAGCGCATTGACCTGAATTTGAACTTCTAGCTCTTCAACAGTGAGGAAATGAATTTGTTTGTTAAAGTCACACATTTGAGGTAGCTCTGTTGTGGAAGCACTAAGACATTAAGGTAAGAAGGGATGAATGTCTAAAGAGAAAAGGAAAGCAAAACTAAGGCTAGAGTCTCTGAGAAAGGCTTGCTAAATATGTGGTCAGGTGTCAGTTATAAAGAATAAATAGGAAAGAAAGACATAGAAGGTGTTTTTATCTTGAATTTTGTAAATGCATTTCACTCTATCTGAATGACTTTCTCAGTGAGACAGTATTAAGTTTGGCCGGAAATCTTTTTAAGGAAACTTTTCTTTTCTTTCTTGTTTGTTTGATTTGAGTTTACCATGGAGTTCTGGTGGCATCTTAGTTAGGAGGTACACTGACAACCCAAAGGCAGGTGGTTCAAATACACCAGCTGCTCTGCAAGAGAAAGATGAGCATTCTCCTCCTGTGTGATTTACTGTCTCTAACTACTCCATGGAGGGTCAGCTATGAGTCAATTCTGACTGGATGGAACACAACAACAAATAATAACACAAGGAGATAAAAATCAATGTGTGCCTCTGAAATTGAGGGGTGCTGCTTAACTTAGAGAAACTCTAATATTTACTAATGATTTCAGCTTAAGTTTAACCTTCTGGTATTTCTAAGACTTCTTGACTGTTGTTGTTCAGTGCCGTCGAGGTGTAGGTGACTCATAGCGACCCTATGAAGGAAAGTCCTCAACACTTGTGTGACTTTCATCCTCTCTCCAGGTTCATAGGGTTTCTGGAGGCAAGCTATTACAGAAGTGGATGCCACTCCTGCTTCCAAGCTTGTTTTAGTCGGGGAGCTCCAGCAAACACTGTCCACCATGGATAACCATTAACACATTTGACACATCAGCGTCACAGTGTTGAGCTTCACAGCAACCACAAGTTACCTCTGTATGGCAAGTGGACACTCCAGGGCTATACAACCTAGAAGAATGTTTGAACAAAAACAATGGAAGATAGGCCTGAAGACAGCGGATTAAAAGTCAACCACAAAACTGGGCATCACTTATAGTATTTTGTTCATTTCCTATTCATTTTACAGAAGAAATTGAAAGGTTAATTTAGATAGGTTCATTGGAACTTTAATGGTAGACCAAATGTCAGGTCTTTTGACTTTGTCTTCACTGATTTCCTTAAGAGATCATAAGGTCTCTTTAATGATGATGAGGAAAGAAGGGTTTTGCAGCCTCTCCATATTTACAATTACAGGGATAGCATTACTTTTATTTTCCTGCATCGAATCTCACCCAGAGGAGGAGCAGTTGTAAATGGAATTAGGACACGTTGCTTGTTGGGGCAAATTTCAGCTTCTGGAGTTTAGTACATGAAGTAGGCGTCTTCAATTAAGTAAAAGAGTAGCACCACCCATTCCAATTGTGCTGTGCGTGATGTGCCCTACGTTGTCTCCTTAGTACCCTCTGATGACCACAGAAAGAAAGTAATTGTAATGATTGAAAAGGAATCCTGTTACTTACATTACATATGTGTTCAGCGTGGTTTGGAATGGACCTTGGAAAATTCTGCTGATTCCTGTGGAAGTATTTATTTTTTGATGGCATGTTATTACAGATCATCTACAAACTGTAAATCGAAAAAATATGAGTGGGTTGAGTCAAGGGTGTTATTATGTACCCAAGATATTTCCCCCGAAAGTCATAGGCACTGCCAAATACAATCCAATGACTTCAACTATCTCTATTTTTTTTTACTGAATTATTTCAATGATATGATGTTATATTTGTAGATTTCCATAGATTTCCTTATATAGGATGATGCCTTGGTTTTTTTTCCAAAAGGAAGTAAAAAATGTTTAATCTGATGATTTCTCCTGCCCTCTTTCTTTTTTTTTTTCAATTTAGGTTGTTTATTTTTCATTTCAATGAACATTTTGGAATTCCATTCATTCATTGTTGCACTTTTCTCCCTGCCCACCCCAACCCCCACCCCCATTTCGCTACTCTCCTTGGAAAGCAAAACAAAAACTCCTTCATTGGTACACAGTCCCCTGCACACCCCCACTCTCACCCCCACCCCGAGTATAATCCACTCTGCAACCCTCATTCCGGACTCTTGTGATAATCATAATGCCCTAAAATATAGTAAACATAATTGATCCAGTTTTTCTCAGTCTTACTCTCACCCCGATGTCAGCCTCATTCTACATCAGTGGCACTGTATAGCATTTGTCCTTTTGTGACTGAGATATTTCACTCAGCATAATGTCCTCCAGGGTCACCCATTTTGAATAATATTGCATGAGTTCCTTGTTTTTCAATGCAGCATAGTATTCCATTGTGCGAATATACCACAGCTGCCCTTTCTTTTAATAACTTTAGGTTTTTTTTTGTTTTTTTCTTCCCCCCCACTAGTTTATTTACAAAACTCAAATACAAATTTGAACAAGTTCTTTCAATTTCCCTTACCCACCCTCATAAAATTTTAAAACCCAATGATTAATCCCCATCTCCCTTTGCACATCCACATCCCTTTGCCTCCAGTCTCTCCCACCCCTCCTATATTCTTATACTCATTCTACAATAGCAGTTTTATATAATATTTATCCTTTTGAGACTGAGTTAGTTCACTCAGCATAATGCTCTCCAGTCCCTCCCAAGTTAGGTAATAATTTACAAAGTTAATGCTTCTGCGTGCTGCATGGTATTCCATTGTGTGAATCTACCATATTTTTTCAATCCATTCGTTTGTGGTTGGACATTTGGGCTGTTTCCATTTTGTTGCGATGGTGAATGATGCTGCTATGAGCATTGGTGTACGAATCTGTTGTGCCTCAGTTCTCATATTCTCAGGGTATATTCCAAGTAGTGGAACAGCTGGGTCTAGCATGATATTATGAAGAAAAGAGCTATGTGGCCATGATCTGTTGACTCCCAAAAGATCTTTCTAAGAGGATGTGTGACTAGTGAAGGTCAAAATGACCTATGGCCAGGCCCAATTTATGCACAGGTGATATCACCAGCAAGCAAGATTGTAACACAAGATCAGAGTCCAAAAAATAATGAGATAGGGCAATGGGGATCCACAGAAATCTTGTGCTAGATAGGGTTGCGTAGTCTGTTCAGGTGATGCCTCTATTAAAGGTCTAGGCAAGTGCCCTTGTGGTTTGTGCAGTGAGGAAAGGAAGAGAGGGATTTTTTTTTGTTTGTTTTAAGGCTGCAATATGCTCTGCATCTGCCCAAGGAGGCCTTTACAGGTTCCTTCTGAGAGGTGATGACTCCTGTCTTTGAGCTGCCAAACCAACATTTTTGCTCCTATGATACTACACAATGTTATGTCATCTTGTATTATAATCACTTGTGTGATTGTGCCTTTATGACCTTCAAAATGCTTAAGACAGTACCCTACACATAACAGGTACTTAGGAAATCTTTATTGATGTGAATAATAAGCCATAATTTAGCTAGACTGGAAAGAGGGAGTTGTTAATTATTTTTAACTGATAGGGTTATTGTTATTGTGAAGAGAAAGCAAACTAAATAGAAAGTGCTTTACTCAAATCCTGGCTCAAAATAAGCATTCATCTGATATTAGCTATTATAATTATTAGTACAAAGAATCTCTAGATGTAATGTACCAGACAAGGAAAAAAATCTGACATTCAAATCCACCTACCGCTCTTGGGAGAAAGATGGACAATCTCTTCCTAAAATTTACAGATGCTGAAAACCTGATACAGTCACCATGAATTGGGATTAACTTGATGAGAGTGAGTTTGTAATTACAAATATATGTTGGACAACAGATTGTATATTCTTGTGCCTCCAAGTAGCCTTTTGGTTTTATCTAATGATATCCAAATGTTAGAATCTGTTTTAATTATTAAAACATTTTACATTTTTCTAATGTCAAGAGAAATATTTAGGAAAAATTTTTTTCTAAGCTTTTCTTGGTCTTTGGTATCTGATCTTGAACTAAGCACCAACATTGGATTCATTTGAAGGAAACATCTTATAATTTACATATCTGGAATTTTGAAAGTCCATCTCACATACTTTGAATATGTCCCAGGAGGGACCAGACCTTGGAGAAGGACATCATGCTTCAAAGGATCGAAGGATAGTACAAGAGAGAACCCTTCGATGAGATGGATTGGCTGAGTGGGGTTATGGGGATAAGCATGTTGGAGACAGTAAAATTGGCTCAGGTTAGGACAGGGTTCAGAGCCATTGCATGTAGAGACACTATGAGTCACAGGCAATTTGATGGCACATAAATGATTAAGAAATATGATTAAATAACTTTCTCACTCACGATCTTCATTCAGTATCCTTGAAAAATTTAAATAATTCTTAAGAAGACTGAAAATTTATTGTTACTGAAAATAAACACAGTAGAACATATATGAAGCTAATGGTTTCTATATAGGAGATTCAATAACATTGATTATATTCTTCAGATTGTCTATCCATTCTCACCCTTCCATCATCAACAGAAGCTCACTGCCCCTCACAGTTCCTATCCAAACTTGCCAATTGATATTATCAGTTTGATCTTAGATAGATGGTTCTTTAAAAGAACAAGAAACAATTTCTTTTACAGGTATAAGATTTTCTAAAAATGAAAGTAAGGATACTTTGGGTAGAATGTTACATGATCCAGGAAGTATAAAGAGAAGATGAAAGGAGTACACAGAGTCACTGTATCAGAAGGAATTGGCTGACACAGAAGAATTTCATGAAATAACATATGAGCAAGAGCCTATGGTGATCAAGGAGGAAGTTCAAATTGCTCTGAAGGAATTGCATACCAATTGATATGTTTCAACAAACAGACACTGCCCTGAATGTGCTCACTAAATTGTGCCAAGAAATCTGGAGGACAGCCAGCTGGCTGGCTGACTGGAAAAGATCTATATTTGTTCCCATTCCGAAGAAAGGTGACTCAACAGAGTGCGGAAATTATTGAGCAATATCATTAATATCACATGTAAGCAAGATTCTGCTGAAATTATCCCAAAACGTTTTGAACAATATGTCAACAGAGAACTTCCAGATGTGCAGGCTGGATTTAGAAGAGGTTGTGGTACTAGGGATATTATAGCTAATGTTAGATGGATCTTGGCAGAAAGCAAAGAATACCAGAAGAATGTCTATCTGTGCTTCATTGACTATGCAAAGGCTTTTGAATGTGTGGATCACAACAAGCTATGGCTGACTCTGAGAAGAATGGGAATCCCAGAACATTTGATTGTGCTAATGCGAAACCTATACTTGGATCAAGAGGCAGTTGTCAGAACAGAGCAAGGAGACACTACATGGTTCAAAATCAAGAAGGGGGCCCGTCAGGGATGTATTCTGTCTCCATACCTTTTCTATCTGTATGCAGAACAGATCATCCAAGATGCTGGGTTGTATGAGGAAGAATGTGGCATCAGGATTGGTGGAAGAGTCATCAACAATCTGAATTATGCAGATGACACAACCCTGCTTGCTGAAACTGAGGAGTACCTGAAGCACTTGCTGCAGAAGGTCAAGAACTGCAGCCTCCTATATGGATTGAAGCTCAACATCAAGAAAACAAAGATTCTCACCACTGGGCCAATTGGCAGCATCAGTATGGATGGTGAAGCGATTGAGATAGTTAACAGTTTTAGTTTATTTGGCTCCACAGTGAACACTCTTGGTAACAGCAGCCAGGAAACCAATAGACGAATTGCATTGGGAAAGTCGGCTGTGAGGGACCTCTTAAGAGTACAGAAGAGCAACGGTGTCAGGCTGGAGACTAAGGTGTGCCTGATTGGGCTATAGTCTTTGCAATTACGTGCTATGCATCAGAGAGTTGAACAGTGAATCGGGATGATAGAAAGAGAATTGATGCCTTTGAGTTGTGGTGCTGGAGAAGAGTGCTGAATGTACCGTGAACTTCTAGGAGAACAAATGGGTTTGTCCTAGAGAAGGTGAAGCTGGAATGCTCCTTAGAGTGAAGGATTCTGAAGCTTTGTCTGACATACTTTGGTCATGTTGCGAGGAGGGATTGGTCCTTGGAGAGGGACATCATGTTTGGCAGAGTGGAGGGGCAGCACAGGAGAGGAAAACCCTCAATGAGATGGATCGATTCTGTGAGTGAAGTGGTGGGAATGAATGTGTTTGAGATGGTGAGGTTGGCACAGCATAGAACAGGGTTTAGGGCTCTTGTACATAGGATCACTGTGAGTTGCAAGAGACTTGATGGCACTTAACAACAACAATAAAAGTTATCTAATATTCTGATGTGTCCAATATTCTAATGTGATGTGTCTGAAATTGTAAATAAATGACACTTTTTAAGGACAATAGAGAAACAACAAATGGGGATTTAGCTGTCATAGTCTCAACCACAAGTAATTTTCCCGTCTATGAAATATTAGTATTTCCAGCAATGAAAATATATTCTTTGATGGTAGATCACTCCATAAACAATGACTTTTCAAGTATTCTTATCAAGATGGCAGGAGATGAGTTTTCCACCAATACTCTCTACGTTGGTGCTTTATTTCAGGGTAGGAAAATAAATTAGGGCAGTGATGCCTACTGGTCAATTATGTTTCTTCGTAATTTTAGATCTTTTAAATATAGTTATTCTTTCATCACATCTAGATATTTAGAGCAATGAGAGCAGAGATTGTGCTTTGTTTTTCTCTGAATCCAGACTATTATTATTGATGATTATAAATAACAAATTTACTTTAAGAATTTGATGTGATGTGTAGGTCAGTCTGATTTAGTAGAAAGCTAAGAGAAGGAGTTGGCAGTTCTTTTTTGAAAGATGGCAGTCTACTGAAAAAATCTATTCCAATTATTAGGTATTAAAAAGAGAATATTTTCTCCTTGAGACTGAAAATGTATACTGCATATAAATAGAGTGAAAATAACAAGCCAAAACCTGAGAAAAGATACTTGAAGCACATAGATGACAAATGAGTAGTCCAGTCTTTATAAAGAGTCCAGATTTAGTAGGAAATTGTACTGCTAATCCAAAGATGGTGCCTCTCTGGTGTTTGAAATCCATAATCCTCTCTGAAGGAGAAAGACAGGTAATCTCCTTCACTGCGATGAATAACCTTGGATAATTATTCAATGAGTTAATAAGAAGAAAAAGGATAAATAACGGAACAGTTCATTTAAGAAATGCAAATTAAAACAGATTCTTACAATTGGGCTAAATTTTTTAAAAAACCACAGCAAACCCACAACAAATCACCTTTTTATTGTAATATGAAAGTTTATTGGCAGATTGGATTGATATTCCATGCAATCATCATACATAATTTTGGTTTATGTTGTTGTGGTTGTTGCTGTGTACCTTTGAATTGGAAACAACCCATAGCTGGCTGGCACTCCCGTGGATTTGCAGAGGCCATAAATTGTGTGGAAGAATAGTGTCCTTTTTTCTCTCCTGTGGGACAGCTGATGAATTAGAACTGCATGCCTGTGAATTAAAATCACAACTTCTTACAACTAGGCGCCTAAATCTCCCTACACCTATTCAATTCCCACATTATGGCATAGCAGCAATTTCACCATATGGTTCTTGGTTCCATTTGTCCCCCTATCCTCTCTATTCTTACCTTTTGAGCTTTGTTGCTATTGTGATGCGCTGTCAAGTTGCCTGAAACTCAGTGATCCTATGTGAAATGGCTCTGACATCTGTCCTATCCTGTGGCAATCTCTCTAACACACTTACCGTCATTACTCCAGTCACTGTGTCAATCCATCTCATCAAGGGTCTCCCTCTCCTCACTGTGCCTCCACCTTTCCAAGCATGATGTCCTTCTCTAATGACCAAGTCTCTCCAGACAACATGTCCAAAGTATGTGAGATGGAAGATGGAACTTCAAAATCCTTGCCTCCAGAGTATCTTAATTTCACCTTCTGTAGAACAGATCTGTTTGTCCTCTTGGCAGTCCATGATATCTTTGGTGCTCTTCTCCAGCATGACAACTCGAAGGCATCCATTCTTCTGTCATCCTTAGATAATGTCTACTCTTGGATACACAGCAAGCAATTGTGAAGACCATGGCCTGGATCAGGTACACCTTCGTCTCTAGCCTGACATCTTTGCTTTTCAGTACTCTGGAGAGTTCCTTAACAGCAGATTTTACTAATGCAACTCATCTTTTGATTGCCTGACCATGGTGTAGAGAGTGTTGGACAATTATTCCCCTTTGATCTTGTTGCATGATTTATTTTTAAAATGACTGAATCCCTCTAGTGTGTTATTGTTTACAGAACTGTTGTTTGGCTATGAGTTGAGCCATGTGAAGTGAGTCCAATTCCATGATGGCTATGGGCCATAGTCTCTATCAGACCAGTCTAGATCAGAACAGTTATTCTGACCATTTTTGTGATTTTGAGTTTTGGTTAATGTTTATCTGTCACTGTATCCAGCCCTCTCTATTGTGATCCCTTTCAGATGGATCATCAGTAGTAGCCAAATACCATCTAGTTATTTATGTTTGTTTTGTTATTATGTTTCGTTGAGTTAGAATTGACCCATAGCTGACCCTCTGGAGGGTGTGCAGAGGCAGTTAATCGTATGGGAAGAGATTGCCTATCCTTCTCCCACAGAGCAGCTGGTGACTTTGAACTGCATGTCTTGGGGATTGTAGCACACTAGGCCACCAGAATCCCCTCCCCCTTGGTGTAATGAATATATTTATGTAATTGATTCCCCTGGTGGAGCAGTCTGTAGGGAGTTGTGCTGCCAACCACATCTCTTTAGTGGTTCCATCAGTAGTTATGTGGTTCTTTTCTTGTATAATTACAGCCTTAGAAACTGTGGGAGGGTGAACTATTAGTAAATTCTGACTTGACAGCAATACATCATGTATATAAAAATGCACTGCAATCCCAGAGGAACACAGTTCAAATCCACCAGATGCTCTGCTGGAGAAGGAGGGACAATCTCCTCCTGTACCAGTCAGATCCGATTTGATGGTTGTTGTTATGTGCCATCGAGTCTTTTGCGACTCATAGTGACCCTATACACA
>NW_006399860.1:2369366-2379127 GCF_000299155.1 Elephantulus edwardii
ATTGCTGCTGTTATGTACTATTAGTCATAATCAACTCATAAATTACCCTCCAGCGAGTTTTCAGAGGAAGTAAATCACATGGAAGCACATTAACCATCTTTCTCCCATAGAGCAGCTGGTGGATATGAATCACTTGTCTTTGGATTGGCAGTGCAGCTCCTTCCCAGGAAGACATCAGAGCTCCCCGCATTGCCAATCCAAAGATTTGATTCATAACTACCAGCTGCTCCATGGGAGAAAGATGAATAATGTGCTTCCATGTTTCAGATTTATTACCTCTGAAAACTCGTTGGAGGGTAATTTATGAGTTGATTCTGACTTGATGGTACATAAAAACAGCAATAGTGTATATAATTAGTTATTAAGTTGATCTGAGTGCCATGAAGCTAGAATTGACTCATAGCTGATTCTCCAGTGGGTTTTCAGAGGCTGGGTTTTCAGAGGCTATCAATTGCACGGAAGGAAATGACCCATCTTTTTCCATGGACCAACTAGTGTATTGTACCACATGGTTTTGACTTTGCGGTGAAACTCATTACCACTAGGTCACCAGGGCTGTGAAAATAACATATAGAATATATAACTTTATATATTATAAATATAACACTTCTGTAGTGAAATATTGTTCTACTGGTTTATAAGGTGTCTAAGTGTCAACTCATTTACTTATTAAGACATACTTTTATTAGTGTTAATACAGTCATTCATGCACATTGTGGTTTATACAATTC
Organism: Elephantulus edwardii; assembly: GCF_000299155.1. Taxonomy (NCBI): domain Eukaryota; kingdom Metazoa; phylum Chordata; class Mammalia; order Macroscelidea; family Macroscelididae; genus Elephantulus; species Elephantulus edwardii. The sequence goes on from NW_006399860.1 coordinate 2,370,098, forward strand.
TTCATATGCATTGTATTTTATATAATTAATTGCTATTGACCTATGCTTATTATCTGCCAATCTTTGCATATTCCCATTGAATCTTTCCTATTGCTTCATACCCGATCTGCCCACTAATCTCTGCTATCCTAGTAATTTCTTCCCTTCCCCTTTTCCACCCCCATCTTCCTTCCCCTTCCCCTTTTAAACACACACATCTTGCCCAGTTATGCTCCTATTTTCAAAATTATGGTTTTATGCAGTATTTGTCCTTATAAAACAGAATTATTTCACTCAAGTGGCAAACACTTCCTAAATAACATGCCTCTGGAAACTCTTTAAACTTTGATAAATGTCGCTAGTTGTCAAGAAGCTTCAGACCTTTTGTCCATAGTGTCGTTATGAGTCTTGCTTGACTTGAAGGCAATCAAAAACAACAATGCTCTCTATACTCTCCCATGTTATATAGTATTATGTAGTATTTTAGAAAATTATGTTTTCTTAGTGCTGTATAGTATTCTGTTGTGTAAATGTACCATAATTTCTCAATTTATTTGTTGATAGGCATTTGGGCTGTTTCTATATTCGTGTTATTGTGAATATCACTGCTATGAACATAAATGTACATATCTTCATTCTTGTCTCAGTTCTGTTTTCCTCAAGGTACATTCTTAGCAGTAGAATTGTTAGGTCATATGGAATTTCTATGTTCAACTTTTTGAGGGAATACCAAACTACCTTCCAAAGTGGTTATTCTGTTTTACATTCCACCAGTTGTGGGACACAAGGGCTCCAATCTCTCCACACCCTCTCTAATATTTATAAATTGCTGTCCTGTTAAACTTTGTTACTGATGCTGGTGTCAGATGGTCTCATATTGTTTTTGATCTGCGTCTCTCTAGTTGCCAGTGATTTTGAACATATTTTCATGTGTTTCTTGGTCATCCGAATGTCCTCCCTTGTGAAGAATCTTCTGATGTCTTTTGTCCATTTTGTGATTGGGTTATCAGTCTTTTCTTTGTAGAGGCCCTGTAGTCTTTGTAAACTTTTATCATGAGAGCCTTGTTTGAAATGCCATTATCAAATATTTTCCCCCAGTCTGCTGGCTTGTTTTTCATTCTGCTGGGGAAAAAAAAAGAAATATTGATGCACATATGGATTTGATTTTTAGAAAGTTCCATTCATCAATTTTATTCTCTCCTGGTTCTGCATTTCTGGGTATGTTTGCAAGTCTACTTATGCCGTAGACTAGGATTTCTACATTTAGTCCCACTTTGTCTCTTATGATCTTTATTGTTCGGGGTCTTACTCCTACATCTCCAGTCTACTTTGAGTTGAGTTTTGTGTGTGGTGTGAGAGGCGGATCCTGTTTCAGTTGTCTGCAGGCAGATGTCCAGTTTTGCCAGCACCATTTGTTAAAGAGGTTGTTGATTATCTATTTGATAGCTTTTGAGTCCTTGTCAAATCCCATTTGATCGTAGGGAGATTCCTGGGTTCTCAATTCTACTCCATTGGTCTATGTGACTGTCATTTTAACAGTACAATGTTGTTTGGGTTACTAAAGCTGTGTTTTAAGATTGGAGAGAGTGATTTCTCTCACTTAATATTTATTTTTCATAAGAGCTTTGCTTATTCCGGTCTTTTTTCTTTCCAAGTATACCTACCTGCCAATTGCCTTTTCTATCTCATTCAAAAATGAAATTTGTTACCTGTATTGAGATTGCTTTGAACATGTTGATTGTTTTTGTTAGGTCTGTAATTTCACAATGTTGAAGCTTCCTATTCATGAACAGGGAATATTTTTCCATTTAGTTGGATCTCTTATTATTTCTTGTAGTAGTGGTTTGCAGTTTTCCTTATAAAACTGCAGTTAGGTTTATTTCCAAGTATTTTATTTGGTGGTTGAGTATTATAAATAGTATTGCTTTCTTAGTTTCCTTTTTACTGCTTTCTTTGTTGCTGTAGAGAAATACCACTGATTTTTGTATATTGTTCTTCAATCCTATCACCTTTAAATTAGTCTACTGTATTGGAATCCCGAAGGCATGTGGGTTGAATCTACCAGCTGCTCTGCAGAAGAAATACCAGCAATCTCCTCCTATGTGGTTATCTGCCACTAAAAACCTGTTTGAGGGTCAGCTATGGTTTGGTTCTGACTCTGTAGTAAAACAACAAGTGTTAACCATTATTTTGCTGAGCCTCTGAGATTTTCTGTGTACATTATCATAATGTCTGCATATAGTGACAGTTTTATTACCTCTTTGTCAATTTGGATACCTCTTACTTCATTCTTTTAGCTTATCTATGACTTCCAATACAATATTGAATAAGAGTGGTGATAGTGGGCATCCTTGTCTGGTCCCTGTTCACATGGGGAATGACATAAGTCTCTCTTCATTGAAAATAATATTGGCTCTTGCTTTTGCACACATACATTTCACTATGTTGAGGAAATGCCTTTCTATCCCTAACTTTTAAGTGTTTTAATCTGGAACAGTGTTGGGTTTTATCTAAGGCCTTTTCTGCATCAATTGAAAGGATCATGTGGTTCTTGTACTATGCTTTGTTCATATGATGACTTATGCTAATAGTTTCTTATGTTGAGCCATCCTTATATACCAGTTATGAATCCCACTTGGTCATGATGACTTTTTTAATTTTTATTTTTAAAATTTTGTATTTGCATACAAAATTCATAAACACTGTGTACCATTTGTTTCCATTATGTTTCACTCATTTTTTCATTCATACTGTATTTCAAACAATCATTCATATACATTGTGTTTCATAAAACTAACCACCATTGTTCTGTGCCTACTGTTACTCAGTCTTTTCAGGTCTCCACTGGATCTTTCTTAATTCCTTCATCCTCTCCCTCTGCTTACCAAACTATTATCTTAGTGATTTTCCTCTCCCCCACCTTCTGATCCCCTGCACCCATCCTTTCAACTTTTGAAACTTTATACACATCTTACCAGTTATACTTCTATTTTTACAATTGTTGTCTCATACAATATTTGTCTTTATGAGACTGAGTCAATGAAATACGTCAACTGGTATTCCATTAATTCCTCAGGCTTTATTTTTTTGCCAAGTCCTTCAGAGCAGCCTGAACTTCCTCCTTGATTGTCATTGCCTCTTGCTCATACATTGTTTCTTGAAATTCTGTGTCAGCCAATTCTTTTTAATACAATGAATCTGTATACTCCTTCCATCTGCTTTTAGCACTTCTTGAATCATTCAGTATTCTGACCATAGCACCCTTAAGCATTGCAACTCATGGCTTGAATTTATTGTTTAGTTCTTTCAACTTAAAAAATGATGAGCGAACTCGGGGGTGGGGGTGGGCGGGAGAGAAGTGCAGCAATGAATGAATGGAAATCCAAAATCTCTGTAAATGTTCATTAAAATTATTAAAATAAAAAACTTAACAAAACAAACCCCACAAAACAATAACTACATAGAAGGTAACCTAGAAGCCATGCACAGATGTCAATGAAAACCGTGACCTCCCAGATGTAATTGAGTCAAGTATGATTCATGGCGACCTTATGAACAATAAATCTGAACCCTATCTTAAAAAAAATGCTGAGTGACTTTGGCCCTTTTGATTTTCTGACTCTATCTCCTTGCACATTTCATTATAATATTTTGCCTGTCTTCGCAAGTAGCCCTTTGAAATCTTCTATTCAGCTCCCTAACTTCTTGATTTCTTCCCTTTGCTTTGGCTTCTCAGTGCTCTAGTGCAATATTCAGAGTCTTTTCTGACATCCATTTTACTCTTTTCTTCTTCTTCCTTCTTAGTAGTGACTTTTTTGCATTCTTCATGAAGGATAGTCTTGATATCTTCCCACAGCTTTGTTCATTAGTGTTCAAAGCCTCAAACCTATTCCTGAGTTGTTTTTTAAATTCATAGGAGATAGACTCAAGGTCAAATTTTGATTCCTGTGGATATGACTTAACCTTCTTTAGTTTTAATTTGAACATGCATATGAGCAGTTGATGGTCTGTTCCACAATCAGTACCTGGCCTTGTTTTTATTAAACTTCTCCAACGGTTCCTTCCAGAGATGTAATAAATCTGATTTCTGTGCATCCCATCAGGTGAAATCCATATGTATAGCCTGTGTTTATGTTTCTTATAAAAAGTATTTTCTATGAATAAGTCACTGATTGTACAGAATTCTATCATTCTATCCCCAGCCTTGTTTCTGTTAACAAGTCCGTATTTTCTGACTACTGATCCTTCTTCCTGATTCCCAACTTTTGCATTCCAGTCATCCATTATTATTAAAGCATCTTGGTTACATGTTCCATCAATTTCTGACTGCAACAGTTGATAGAAATAATTTATTTCTTCCTCTTTGCCCTTGGTTGTAGGCACATTAATTTGAATGATAGTGGTATTAACAGGTCTTCCTTGTATGTGTATGGATATTATCCTGTCACTCAAAATATTGTATTTCAAGATGGATCTAGAAATGGCCTTTTTAAACTATGAAAGTGACTCTTTTTTTCTCATCTTTTTATCTCCATCATAATAGACCATACGATCTTGGGATTCAAAATGTCCCATGCCAATCCATCTCATTTCACTAATACCAAATATAATTGGATTTTATTGGCCAGGAATTTGTTAAGGATTTTTGCACCTATTTGGAAGAGATCAATCTATAGCTTTCTTTTTTTGGTGATGGTTTTGGTGTTAGGGTTATGCTTGCTTTCATAGAATAACTTTGAGAATATTCCTTCTTTTTCTATATTTTAAAGTAATGTAAGCAGAATTGGTGATAGTTCTTCACTGAGTGTTTGAAGGATTCACTGGTGAAACTGTGTAGGTCTATAGTTACACCCCCCCCCCCCGTGGGGGTCTTTATATGACTTACTCAATTTCTTCTTTTGAGATGAGTCTGCTTAAATGTTCTATTTCTTTATGTTTCAATTTGGGTAGAGTGTTAATTTCTAGGAATTTGTTCATTTTCCCTAGATTTTCAAATTTGTTGGTGTATAGCTTTCCATAATATTCCATTAAATTGTTTCAATTTCAACAGGTACTGTTGTGAAGTTACTTTTCATTTCTTATTTATCTGTACCCTCTCTTTTCTTAAGTTAGCTGTTAGTTTGTCTACTTCATTGATCCTTTGGAAGAACCAACTCTTGGTCCTGTTGATGATTCAATTGCTTTTCTGGTTTTATCCCACTGATTTCAGCCACTGCCCTTACAATTTCCTGCTTTCTAGAGGCTGTAGAATTAGCGGATATTTTCTTCTTCCATTTGCTGGCAATTTTAAATTGTTTATTTTGTTGCTACTTCCTCTTCCTCCTCCTCTTTGTCTTCTTCTTCCTCCTCCTTCTCCCCTTCTTCTTCCTGTTCTTCTTCCTCTCCTCTTCTTCCTTCTCCTTCTCCTTCTTCTTATGTCTTTGCCTGTAACTATGAACTACCACCACTCCGCCCCTCCCCAGACTATCTTAGTTATTTCCCAAAGGTTTTCAATGTGTTGCATTTTCATTCTTTCTGAGGAATTTCTGGATTTCACTTTTTATTTCTTCTATAATCTAATAGTGCTCAAGCAGGATTTTATTTAGCTTCTACATTGGTAGTTCTTTATTGCTTATTCCATTACTTTTAATTTCTAGTTTTTATGGCTTTGTGGTCTGAGAAGATAGTTTGTATTATTACAATCTTTTTCAATTTGTGGGGCTTGCTTTTTGCTCTAATATATGATCAATTCTGGAAACTGTGCCTGTGCACTTGAGAAGAAAGTAACTTGAGTTTTAATTGAGTGAAGTATCCTGAATACATCTATGAGGTTGAATTGGCTAATTGTATAGTTTAGCTGTTCTGCATTTTTGTTCAATTTCTTTGATGTTGATCTCTCCTTTGTTGAGAGTGGTGTGTTAAAGTTTCCTACTCTTTCTTTCTTTAAATATGTTTAATGTTGTTTTATATATTTTGCAGATATATTGTTTAGTGCATAGATTTTAGCTAAGGTTAGGTCTTCTTGATCTATTGTACATTTAATCATTATATAATGCCCTTCTTTATCTCTTATGGTGATTTTAATCTTGATTTTCTATTTTATCAGAAATTAGTATTGTTTCTCATGCTTTCTTATGGATGCCATTTGCTTAGTATATTTTTTCCCCATCCTTTGATTTTCAATCTACCTTTCTCCTCATTTTAAAAATATGTCTCTTGTAGGCAGCATATTGATGAGCTAATCTTTTTGTTTTAATTGGTTCACTTAAAACATTCACATTAAGTGTGATTATTGATAGGCCATTTTGTTGTGTTTCTTTTCCTGTTGTTGCTGGTTAGTTAGGTTCATCTGCTTTCCTTGGCTGTCTCTGAGTTAAGGACTTCCCTTAGTATTTCCTGTAGAGTTGGACTTGTCTTCACAAATTCCTTAAGTTTCTGCTTTTCTGCAAACAACCTAATTTCTCCTTCATATTAAAGGACAGTTTTGCTAGGGACAGGATCCTGGGCTGACAATTTCTTGCTTTCAGTCCTTCCGTATGCTCCATTTTATTTTCTTTTTACTCACATGGTTCTTCAGAGAATTCAGAGCTTAATCTGGTTGTGCTTTGTAGGTGACTTTTTTTTTTCTCATTCTGCTTTTAATATGCTATCCTTGTCTTTTATCTTGGAGAACTTGACTGTGATATGTCTTGATACTTTTATTTTGGGGTCTAGTCTCTTTGGAGTTCATTGAGCTTCTTAAATGTGAATTTCTTAATGTTTTATGATACCAGGAAAGTTTTCTTATATTACCTTTCTCATAATTTTCTCCATGTTCTGTTCTCCTTATCTTGTTCTGGAATTTTAATTACTCATATAGTGTTTCATTCTATGTCTTCTTGTATGATTCTAGTGTTTTCTTCTGTCTACCTTCTGTGTTTTGTTGTTTTTTTTCTAATAAGTTCTCATTGAGATTCTTGTTTTCTGGTTCACTGATTATCTCTTCCATTTCTACTATTTTTCTTTTTTGTTCTTCTAACATGTTGGAAATTTCTGCAACATCCGTCTTGATATTCTGGATTGTATTTTCATGGATTGTTGTTGTTTCTAGTACATGTTGGTTGTACCCTTTCTTTATTGTGATGATTTAAAAAATTCTTATCCTTCTTTATGGTTTCAACTCTTTCTTCCATAATTTGTAACTTCTTTAGTACTAATCTTGGAATATTTTTTAAACTTCCTTGTCTCTGTAATAGTCATTAGGTCTGTGAGCTGGTCTGTTTGTTTGTTTGTTTGTTTGTTTTTTGTAGAAGCTTTAGTGTTTTGTTTTTTTTTTAAAATGTTTGAACCTGCTGTTACTTCCTTGACATAATATGATGTACTTCTTTGTATAGGTGAAGCAGTTTCTGTTATGTCTGCATAGATTGTTGTCAATTCCTCATCTTTATGATATTAATAGAGTTGCAGACTTTAAGTGTTGTCCCTGATTCAGTTTCCCAGTGGCAGTCTTCCTCTCTAGTCATCTATGGGAGACTTTGTTCCCTGTTCCCTGTGGCAAGCTTCTTATCCAGTTGTTCTTTGAAGAGTAGGAAGCTGAGGTATATTCCTTTGCCCAGCAGTCATGGGATTGCTTCTCTGTCCTGTCTTTTCGTTTGATGGGAGGGATATTTTCCACTCAGAAATAAAAAAAAATCCTGAGTTCTTTCTGGAATCCTGGGCTTCCTAGGTCTCAGTAGGTGCTAGTTGCTTTACCTGTGCCCTCTCCTGGCGTTATTTTGAAGAGGATTGTTGTCACTTGAGAGACAGAGTGCTAGGGGAGCTGGCAAATATGGATGCTCAAGATATTTTCCTCTCTGAGTCTCAGTATGTGGTAGCATCTATACCTGTGTCCTCTCCAATGGCTCTCATTTGATTTTTTTTTTTAAACAAACATATGAGGTTTGAGTGTTAAAAGTAAGGGCGTGCTGGTAGTCTAATCCATAGGGAGTGTGCTGCTAACTCAAAGGACGTGCTTGTATGGCTTTTAGAATCCACAGTGAGCTGCAAGGGAGAAAGATGGGCTATCTCTTCCCTTGTGATTTACAGCCTTGGCTAACTGCTGAGGAGTCAGCTAAGAGTCAGTTTCTACTTGACAGCAATCAGTTTTGTTTGTCTGTTTTAAATTTTATGTAGGATATATTCCATAAATTATTTCCATATGATCCAGCTATTCCACAGCTAGAAATAGAATTCAAGGAAATTAGAGACACAAATGGAGATTTATACATCTACATTCATAGCAGTGTTACACATACTAGCAAGGAATTTGAACTAGCCCAAATATTCACCAACAGATGAATGGATTCAGAAACTGTGGTATATTCATGCAACACTGTGCAGCACTCAGGAGTAACAATTTAGAAAAATATTATATGATATGGGAGAGGTTAGAGAGCATTATGTTGAGTGAACTCAGTCTCATAAGGACAAATATTGCATAAGACCATTATTGTAAGAATAGGTAACTAGCAGGATAGATCCAAATGATGAAAAGAGGGAAGGGGAAGAGGCAAAGAGACTGATGGTGGAGAAAGGGGGAATCAGGAGGTCACAGAGTTCAGTGGGTGGAAGGAGGTGGTGAAGGAATCAGGAAAGATCCAGTGGGAGTCTGAAAAGATGAGGAGGTAGTGGGTGTAGATTGAAGGTGATTGAGTTTATAAAGCACAATGTCTGGGAATCATCCTACGAAACACAATGTGACTAAAGGTAAGTGTGAACTGAAATGTGTATGAAGGCAACACAGTGTATACAAATTATGTGTACAAACCACTGTAGTTGTTGTTAAGTGCCATTGAGTCATAGGTGACTTGTAGCGACCCTATGAATGAAAGTCCTGGACACCTGTATAACTTTGATCCTCTCTCCAGGTTCATAGGGTTTCCAGAGGCAAGCTATAATGGAAGTGGATGCCACTCCTGCTTCCACAAAACAATATAAAAGAAAATACGAAAAAGGTGTTGTTGTTGTTGTTGTTGTTGTTGTTATGTGCCGTCGAGTCACTTGCGACTCATAGCGACCCTATGTACAACAGCCCTAAACCCTGCTCTATCCTGT
>NW_006399860.1:2383702-2385942 GCF_000299155.1 Elephantulus edwardii
GGTATATTCACACAATGGAATACTATGCTGCACTGAAAAACAAGGAACTCATGCAATATTATTCAAAATGGGTAAGCCTGAAGGACATTATGCTCAGTGAAATATCTCAGTCACAAAAGGACAAATACTGAATGGTGCCACAGTTGTAAAATAGGACTGTCCTCGGGGTTGGAGCGAGACTTAGAAAGATGGGGTCAATAATGTATACTGCATTGAAACAGATGAGGGAGAAAACTATTTAAAAGGGATATGTGATTAGGTATTTTTGTCATGACACGAGTCCAGAGTGAAGGCTACATGGTGGAGTGGACCTTGGGAAGCGTTTGTAAAACAATGAAATAATTTTTCTTTTACTTTTCCAAGAGGGTAGTGTACTAAGGGAGAGGCTTGGTAGGGGAGAAAAGTGCAACAATGAATTAATGTAAATCCAAAGTCTCTGTAAATTTTTACCGAAATTAATAAATTTAAATTAAATAAAAAAAAAGAATAGGTTCTAAGCACTGAACACCATTATTGAAGACCAGATGAGTTGACATTGAGGATATCATCCATGAAGAGAGCAAAAGTTTGCTACAAAGACAGGATAAAGAAAACACCAAAGTGGATGTCAGAAGAGACCCTGAAACTTACAGTAGAGAGCTGAAAATCTCAAACAAACGGAAGAGATGTTGATGTAAAAAGCTGAACAGAAGATTTCAAAGGGCAGCTCCAAAAGATAAAGTAAAATATTGAAATGGAATGTGCAGAGACCTGGAACCAGACAATTAAAAGGGAAGAAATCACTTGGCATTTCTCAAGCTTAAATAGCCGAAAACCAAATTGAAGTCTTGAATTGCAATGCTTAGAGATACTATGGGCACAATTTTGAGGGATCCAAAAAGCATCAAAAGAAGATGGAGGGAATATACACTATCATTGAATCAAAAAAGAATTGACTGACACGGAAATATTTCAGAATGTTCCATATAATTAGGGAGCTCTGGTGACGTGGTGGCAAGAAGCTGCATTGCAATCACAAAGGCACAGGGTTCAAGGCCACAAGTCTCTCCACAGGAGAAGGATGGGTAATCTCCTCCTGTGTAATTAACTACCTCTGAAACTCCCCCAGACGGTCAGCTGTGGGTCTGTTCTGACTCTATGGTACACAACAACCATGTTATTAAAAAAAATAGTTATGAAGGAAAAAGTTCAAGCTGTCCTGAAGGAATTGGCAAAACATAAGGCCTCAAAAATAGATAGAAAACCAAATGCTGTGTTTAAAATGACAGACACATCCCTGGACATGCTTACCAGCCTATGCCAGGAAATTTGGAGGACAGCTGCCCGGCACATTGACTGGAAGAGATTAATATTTGTTCACATTCCTAAGAAAGGTGATCCAATGGAATCTAGAACTTAATGAACACTATTATTAATAACACATGCAAACAGAATACTGTGGAAGATCTTTCAAAAAACATCTAGAAACATAGATACAGACATAGAACATAAAACATTGACAAGTATCTGCCAGAAGTTCATACTGGATTTAAAGGAGGCTGTGGCATCAGAGAAATCATTGTTGATGACAGATTTTGGCTGAAAACAAAGAATACCAGAAGAATATCTGTTTTGCTTTATTGACCATGCAAAGACAGTGACTGTGTGGATCACAAAAAATTGTGTCTAACATTGAGAAGAATGTGAATCCCAGAACACTTACTTGTGCTCATGTAAATCCTATACCTAGACCGAGAATCTGTTAGCATAACAGATCAAGGTAACACTACATGAGTCAAAATAGAGAAAAGTTTGTTAGGGATGTGTTTTTTTTTTTTCCTCCATACCTTTTCAATCTATACACTGAGAAGCTGGACTTTATGAAGAAAAATGTAGTATCAGGATTGGAGGAAGACTGATAAACAATCTTCATTACACAGACAACACAACTTTGCTTGCTGAAATGGAAGAGGACTTGATAATTTCATATTTCTCAGGCTCAAAATCAGCACCCTTGGCACCAGAGGTCAGGAAATAAAAAGATAAACTGCATTTGGAAAATCTGTCAGGAAACATTTCAGAGTGCTAAAGAGCAATGACATCAGTCTGAAGACTAAGGTGCAACTAATTCAAGTAATAGTCCTCTCAATTGCTTGCTATGTATCCGAGAGCTAGACAATGTTGTTGTTGTTGTTATGTGCCGTCGAGTCGCCTGCGACTCATAGCGACCCTATGTACAACAGCCCTAAACTCCGCTCTGT
>NW_006399860.1:2386117-2387055 GCF_000299155.1 Elephantulus edwardii
CTCCAGCAGGTTTTCAGAGGCAGTTAATTGCACAGATGATTGCCTATCCATCTCTCATAGAGCAGCTGGTGGATTCTGATGACATTTCTTCAAGATTGCAACACAGCTTCTTACCATTAGGCTACCATATAATCTTCTAAGTTTTGAGATACATGATGTAATTTCCCCTCATTTATTTTCATTTTCCATTCTTTAGTACTTTGTGGTATAAATGTAATACATCCTTAAGAATCTGAGACACCTTTGGAAATATCAGAGTAGTGGGTCAAGGAAGAGGGAAAGATCTACAGGACTCTTCTGGCTGACTGTGGTTGACATTGAGGCTCTAGGGGGAAAATTACTTTCTTGAGGAACATAACAAGCTTAGATTAGACAACAATAAGAAGAAAACAGATGAGGGCAGGAAAACTTTTAGGCTATGCTAATGATTTAGCTGAGATTAGAAACTACGTATAGAGTTGAGGTTTTCTTTGGAAAAATTGCATGTAGGAGTATATAAGTGCAAGAGTTGTACTTGAATTAGGGCTGAAATTTGTAACAACCCAACTGGTAATTTAGAAAAGCAAGAATGAGAAATACTTGTTTATCACTTCAGTTCCCATATCACACTCAAGTCTCTATTACACGGCCTTTCCTAGATGTAGAAACATCATAGTTGTGGTTTTTGTGGTGTTTTTTTTTTCTTCTCTCTCTCTCTTCAGGTTTCTAGACTTTTTTAAAGGGATTAACATTGGTGGCATAGGTTCAAGAAGCTGTGTTGTAATTTCAAAGGTACTTTGTTAGAATCCATCAGCTTCTCTGAGGCAGAAAGATGAGTAATCTCCTTTCATGTGATTAACTGCCCTGGAGTGTCAGCTATGAATCGGTTCCAACTCAGTGGTACACAATAACAACAACAACAACAACAACAACAACAACACTGTGTGAGACTATTGATG
>NW_006399860.1:2387774-2393406 GCF_000299155.1 Elephantulus edwardii
TTCAGAGTCTCTTCTGACATCCATTTTGGTCTTTTCTTCCTCTTCTGTCTTTGCAATGACCATTTGCACTCTTCCTGGACGATACCCTTGATATCCTCCCACAAGTCATCTGGCCTTCATTCATTAGTGTTCAAAGCCTCAAATCTGTTCCTGAGATGGTTCTGAAATTCAGGTGGGATAGACTCAAGGTCATCTAAAGCCAATGGAAGAAGAATTAATGCCTATGAGCTGTTCAGTTGGAGAAGAGCATTGAACATATCATGGAGTGCCAAGAGAACAAACAGTTCTGTCCTGGAGGGGGTGACACCAGTTTGCTTCTTGGAGGCAAGTATTTTGAAACCTCATCTCATGTACTTTGTGTATGTTGTCAGGACAAACCAGTCCTTATAGAAGGACATCATGCTTGGAAGTGAAGAGGGTTGATACCTGACTCTGAAAGAGATAGATTGATAGAATAACTGTGACAGTGGGTTTAAGGGTGCTGAGGAAGGTGAGGTTAGCTCAGGATAAGGCAAGGTTCAGAAACATTGTTCATAGGATTATTGTGAGTTGTAGTCAACTTGACAGCACATAACAACAACAACAACAACAGTAGTTAATGACCTTTATAATTTCTTGATGTATTTGTTGGTCATGTGAATGTCATCTTTGGTGGTCTTTTCACATCGTTGGTCTATTTTGGAATTGGATTGTTGCCATTTTTTTCTTTTTTTTAGTTGTTAGAGTTTTTATAAATTTTAGAAATTAGTCCCTTGCAGTGTATCATTGCCAAACATTTTCCCCCAATCTAAAGAGTCTATTTTCACCATTTTGGAGAATTCAGTCTGTCTATCATCTATCTATCTATCTATCTATCTATCTATCTATCTATCTATCTATCTATCATCTATCTATCTAAAGTCTTTTGATGTATATGAAGGAGTACTGGTGACTTATTCAGTAGGGAGTCACATTGTTAACCCACAAAACTATGCAAATCTAGTTGTTTGACTCTACCTTCTCTCCATGGGATAAAGATGGGAAATTTTGTTCGTGCCATTTATAGTCTCAGAAAACTGCTGGGTGATCATCTAGGAGACAATTGATTGCTCAAGGACAATTGATTTGGGTGGGTGTGTGGATTTTTTTTAAATATATACATGTGTAAGTTTGGTTTTTAGAAGGTCCTGGTTGCCTAGTTTATCTTCTGATTATGCATTTTCATTTGTATTTATATACATATTTATGTAAGTTGGTGGCCTAGTGGTAAGAAGTTGCACTGACAATTGCAGACAGATGGAGAAGTGTACATCATTTTCAATTGTTTCAGAGACAGTTTGGAGTGAATTTGTAAAGTTACATATATATCTCTATATCTCTATTTCTATATCTATATATATCATATGACCTAGAAATTATCTGTGATTTTCATCCAGAAGTAATTATTTTACATGTGCACTCTTAGATGTACAATGGTAACAACAAAGTAAAAATGTATGGAAACCACCAGCTATCCATTAACAGAGGAAATTATACTTAAGTTCTAATATATTCACAAATAGCATTTGAAAAGTGGATTATATTTTAGGTACCAACTCTTGGCATCCTTTGCAAAACCATCTAAACTTAGGCTCCAGTCTTACTGCTTCAGTATCCAACCCTTGACAATTGAATAGGATGCTAAATATGCTTCTTCCCAACTCCTCAAAACTTTTACGTTGTTTCTTACTGTTACATCAATTGGCAATTTTTTAACAAAGGATCAGAAGAAAAATATTTTTGGTCTTGTGAGTCTTGGAATCTATTATTCAACACTGACTGCCATTGTAGTGTGAAAGTAACCATAGACAACATTCCAACACCTAAGTATGACTAAGTATGGCAGAAGAAGAATAGATGTCTTCGAGGTGTGATACTGGAGAAGAGTCTTGAACATACCATGGACTGGCAAGAAAACAAATAGGTTTGACTTGGAGCGGGTGAAACTATTTCTATCTTTGGAGGCTAGGATTTTGAAGCTCCATCTCACCTATCTGGGCACATGGCCAGGAGAGACTGGTCCTTGGAGAAGGACATCAAGCTTGGAAGGGTCGAGGCACAGCACAGGAGAGGAAGACCCTGGATAAGATGGATTCATAGTGTCTGGGGCAATGGGGGTTGGTGTGTTGGAATTAGTGAGACTGGCTCATGACTGGTTCAGAGCTGCTGTGCATAGGGTCACTATACGTCGCAGGTGACTAAACAACACCTAACAACAAAAACATACTATATTGGTTGTTTTATTTTTAAGCTTCATGTTTAGAGTCAACAAGACCACAGGGAGGACCTTTGTATTTAAAAGTAGGTTATTACATTTGGAGGAACATTCTTCTAAGTAGTACAGCACTCTCTGTCAAGATGTTGTAATGAGGTAACCTGGGGTTGCTGTGATGCTGAACCTTGTGCCACTGAGGTGCCAAATGCCATCATGGTTACCCATGGTGGAGAGTATTTGTTGAAGCTCCCAGTTTGTGACAAGTTCGGAAGCAGTGACTTTCACTTCCTAAATAGCATACCTCTGGAAACTCTATGAACTTTGATAAATAATGATAGTTATAGACAGGCTTCAGGCCTTTTGTTTATAGGGTTCGTTTGAATAATGCTTGACTCAATGGCAATCAACAACAACAAAAACATTTTGTGATTGGGTTGTTTACCTTTATCTTGTTGAGGTGCTGGAGTATTCAGTCTATAAATTCTAGATATTAGTCACTTATAAGACATGTCATTACCAAATATATTTTCCCAGTCTGTGGCTTTCCTTTTTACTATGTTGGAAAAGTTTTTGGATGTGCATAGGAATTTGATTCTTAGAAGATCCCATTCATCTATTTTATTTTCTCCTGGTTGTAGGTTTTTCAGGATGCTTGGGAGACTGTTCATGTTGTGGATTAGGGCTTCTAGAGTTCTTCCATGCTTTTCTCTGATGACATTTTTAATACTTATTTTACTTCTAGGTCCTTGATTCACTTTGAGTTGGTTTTTGTATATGGCGTGAGGTGTGGGTCTTGCTTGAGTTTTATGCAGATAGTTTTCCAATATTGCAAAAATAATTTGTTAAAGAGGCTTTCATTTCTCCAATTAAGTGATTTCATCTCCTTATAAAAAATCAGTTGACCATAGGTATATAAGCTGATTTCTGGGTTCTAAATTCTATTGCATTGATCTATGCCACTGTACCAGTACCATGCTGTCTTGACCATCATGGCCGTGGTATCAAGGATGTATTTGCTTCATAAAATGAATTCTGGGAGAATTCCATCATTTTTTATTATCTTAAATACTTTATATAGAATTGGTGACAATTCTCTGAATGTTTGAGAAAATTCATTTGTAAAACCATCTGGTCCAGGGCTTTTTGTTGTTGTTGTTGTAAGTTGTCTTATTACCTTTTCAATTTCTTCTTTTGTAATAGGTATGTTCAGGTGTTTAGTTTCAGTTGTTTTTCTGTTTTTTATTGAATATATTTCTGCCGTAATTTTTATAATTTCAGTTTTTTAGATGGTGTCAGGTTTTCTTGCTGTTGTTTTTCAATTTGTTGGCTATGTTGGATTAGAAAGTCAATTATAATTTTTTCCTTGCCTTTTGATGTGTTTGCTCATTGCTACTAATTGATCTCTAATTATTACTTTGGCTGTTTCTCAGAGGTTTTGGTAAGTGGTGTTTTCATTGTCATTTGTTTCAAGAAAGTTATTAATTTCATTTTTTTGTTTCATCTATTATCCACTCATTTTTAAAAAAGGTGTTGTTCACCTTCTAAATGTATAGTTTTTTCTCCTTTATCCTCTTGTTATTAATTTCTAATTTTGTTGCATTGTGGTCTGATAAGATGCTTTGTATTAATTCTATATTTTTTTTAATTTACTGATGCTTGCTTAGTGACCTAATATATGATCTATTCTGGAGAATGTTCCATGCACATTTGAGAAGAGGGTATACTAAGCTTTTTGGGGTGCATTACCCTATATGTATCTATAAAATCAAGTTAGTTCATTGTGTGCTTTAATTCTTCAATATCTTTGTTGAGTTTCTTTCTGATAATTCTATCTTTTCTTGAGAGTTGTTTAGTAAAGTCTTCTACTAATATAGTGGTGTTGTTTATTTCTTTTATCAGTTTTGTTAATGTTTGTTTGATGTTGGTGGTGGTGGTAGTGTTGTTAAGTGCCGTCAAGTCACAGGCGACTCATAGCAACCCTATGAACAAAAGTCCTGGACACTTTTTGTATAACTTTCGTCCTTTCTCCAGGTTCATAGGGTTTCCAGAGGCAAGCTATTGAAAGAGAGAGTGAGCAGTTGGCCTAGTGGATCAAAAGCCATGCTCCCAAGCCAAAGGTGGATGACTTTACTCCACAGCCCTCAGGCCTGCCTTTAATTGTTTTTGGTGAAACATTCTTCTAGGTCGTGTAAGCCTGGTATGTCCACTTGCTGTACAGAGGTAACTCATGTTTGCCCTGAAGCTGAATACTGTTAACCATTGAACTACCAGGACCTTACTTTTGAAGATATTGGCTTTAACTAGCTAGGTATACTCTAACCTAAAGGATTATATAGGACCGAAGAGAGATGAATAATAGCCATCTGTATTTGGCTCTGAGCTACAATTACCTATAGAATAACATTATATAATAACATAAAAAAAATAAGATGTTCCTTTAAGTTGTTTATTGCCACATTATAAAGTAAATTAATCTGGCAATTTATATCCATTTATGACTTTTCTCCTTATCTAAAACATCTATTGTTTTAATAGACTTTACTTTTGTAGAGTAGTTATAGAGTTTAAGAAAGTATTGTTGTTTTTAGGTGCTGTTGAGTTGAATACAACCCATAGTGACCCTATGCACAACAAATTTTAACTCTGTCCTATCTTGTGCCATCCTTATACTTCCTGACACATGAAAGCCTATTGTGCCACTCACTGTGTCAATCCACCTGGGTGAGGGTCTTTCTATCCTTTGCTGACCCTCTGCCTTTCCAAGCATCATATCCCTCTCCAAGGAATAGCCCCTCCTAGCAACATGCTCAGAATATGTGAGATGAAGTTTTATCATCTTTGCCTGCAAGGATCATTCTGGCTGAACCTTCTCCAAGACATAGTTGTTTGGTCTTTTGGCAGTCCATGGAATGACCAGTACTATTCTTCAACAACATAACTTAAAGTTATCAATTCTTCTTCTGTCAACTTTATTCATTGTCCAGCTCTCAGATGCATAGCAAGTGATAGCAAAAACCATAGCCTGAATCAGATGCACCTTAGTCCTCAAACTGACATCATTGTTCCTCAATAATTTAAAGAGGTCTTTGACTGCAATTTCCCAATGCAATACATCTCCTGATTTTTTGACTCTTAAGAACTTTGATTCTACTAATAAGGTTGACTGTAGGTGCAAGTAAAAAGAATTTGTTGGCAGTTTCAATTTTCTTCACCCATCATGTTGCCTAGTAGTGCAGTGGTGAAACATTTTGTTTTCTTGATGTTGAGATACAATCCATATTGAAAGCTATATTCTTTGGTCTTCTGCAACAGGTGCTTCAAGTCTTCCTCATGTTCAGCAAACATGGTTATGTCATCTGCATAATGCAAATTGTTAGTGAGCCTTCCTCCAATCTTGAT
>NW_006399860.1:2399066-2407600 GCF_000299155.1 Elephantulus edwardii
CAACAACAACAACAAAGTGGTAGCATGGCTTAAACTGGTCTCTAGCCCAGGTCTAGAGAAATGTGGAAATGTCTCCTCTCTTTGCCATAGTCAAACAAAAATACAATTGCTGCATCTCCTCTCCATTGGGAAACCAATGTTACTGTGACAGAACTGTATTTTGAGCAATGTTGGCGATTTGTTTTTCAGGGAACAAGGCAAGCAATAAATCTGTCACCTTGAAAAATCAGGTTGTGACCTAAAGGAAGAAGCAAATTGTGACTTTGAGTAAAACAGCGTGACCCACCAGGGAGGGTAATTCATCATGATAACAACATTGCTGGGGCTCTCTTGGACAGCCAGCAAGAAGGGCTGCAGTAAGCAAATCCAAGACATGCAAGCGTCTGAATAGTTTTAACTGGTCAGTATCTCCAGGGTTTATCAGCAGCCCAAAACTACCAACATTTCGTGTAAGCACATTGTTCACCTGATTTTCAAAAGGAAAAATTGAGTATTTTAATTACTGTATTTAAAAAAATCCAACTCAACACCATGACATTCTTTAGAGCATGACAATAAATATGTTTTCTTGGGACTTGAAGTAAGGCTTCTTGATTTTTATAAAGAAGCTGTAAATAAACATTAAAGGAAATCCTTAAGGAAGGTGACTAGTGAGAATTAGTGTCCTTTATCATTTTTACATTAGAAATGTGCCTGATAGGGAGGAAACACACCAAGGAATTGCCAATGAAATTTAGGCAAATTAGAGATTACTTACGGAACTCTGGTGACCTAGGGGCAAGAAGCTGCACTGCAATCCTGAAGTCACACAGTTTGAATCCCACCAGCTGTACTGCTGGAGAAGGATGGTCAGTCTCCTCCCATGTGATTAACTGCTTTTGAAAACCTGCCTGAGGGTCAGCTATGGGTCAATTCTGACTTGGTGGTACACAACAACAAGAGATTATTTAATACAATAATTTTACCTTCCCACTTGTTTTCGTTTATCTCGTGCTGGTTTAACAAGTGGATGACTTTAGCAAACAGAAATTTATTCATTCATAGTTTATTGTTCATAGGTGCTGTCAAGTGAAATACGATCTATAGTGATGCTATGAACAACAGATCTGAACCCTGTCCTATCCCATGCCATCCTCACAAACTCTAACACACTCAGTGCTTTGCTGCAGTCACTGTCAGTTCACCTCATTGAAGGTCTTCCTCTCCTTCACCATCCCTCCACTTTCCCAAACATAACGTCCCTTTGCAAGGAATAGCCTCTCCTAGAAACATGCTTAAAGTGGCTGCACCTTCTCCAAGACATATATGTTTGTTCTTTTGGCGATCTATAGGATAGTCAGTAGTCCAACACCAGAGTTCAAAGACATCAATTCTTTTGTCATCCTAATTCATTATCCAACTCTCAGTTGCATAGCAAGTGACTGATAAGATCATGGCCTGAATCAGGTGCACTTTAGTCCTCAAACCAAAGTAATTTCTATTCAAGAATTTGGAGAGGTCTCTGACTACATCAGGGACCAGTGCAATATATCCCCTGATCTCTTGATTGCTAGCATCAGGCATATTGATTGTGGAACCAAATAAGATGAAGTCTTTGACAGTTTCAATCTTTTTTCTGTTTTTCATGATGTTGCCTATTGGCCCACTGGTGAGGACTTTTGTTTTCTTGATGTTGAGATGCAATTCATAGTGAAGGCTCCAGTCTTTGATCTTCTGCAGCAAGCCTTTCAAGTCTTCTTCACTTTCAGCAAGCAAGGTTGTGCCAACTGCATGACAAAGGTTTGATGAGTCTACCTCTAATCCTTATGTCACATTCTTCTTCATAAGAGTCCAGATTCTCAAACAATTTACTCAGCATACAGATTTAAAAAGTATGGAGAAATGAGAGAGCTCTGGTGGCATAGTGGCACAAAGCTGTGCTGCAATCCTGAAGGCATGTGGTATGAATCCACCAGATGTTCCACTGGGGAAGGAGGAACAGTCTCTTCTGCCAGCTGGATCCAACTCAATGGCTCACAACAAGAAAAAAAAAAGTATGGAGAAGTGCCACACTCATAGTTTAGGAGGTTAAAAATCTAAATTTAGAGTGCTGTTTCTAAGGAAATATTTTTGTTTTCTTAATGTTGAAATACAATCTTTATTGAAGGCTATAGCCTTTGATCTTCTTCATAAGTGTTTAAAGTATTCTTTATTTACTGCAAGCAAAGTTGTGTCATCTGCATAAAGCAGGTTGTTAAATTTTTCCTTCAATGTTGATGCTATATTCTTCTTGACAGCTTCCAGCTCTTCAGATTATTCACTCAGCATACCGAATGAGCGAATTTGGAGAAAGGATACAATCTTAGCACATATTTTTTCCTGATTTAAAATTGTGCAGTGTTCTCTTTTTCTGTTTGGATAACTACTTATTGGTCTTTGTATAGGAAGCTCTGGTGGCCTAGTAGTAAGAAGCTGTGCTGCAATCCCCAAGGCATGTGGTTTGAGGCCACCAGCTGCTCCATGGGAGAAGGATGGGCAATCTCCTCCCATGTGATTAACTGCCTCTGAAAACCCACTGGAGGGTCAGCTGTGGGTCGGTTCTGATTCAACAATACAAAACAACACAACATAGATCTATGTATAGATTGAAGTTGTTAATTGTTTCATTTTACTTGGTTCCACAGTCAATACAATGGCAGCTGCAGTTATAAAATCAAAAGAGGTGTTGCATTGGGAAACTCTACTGTCTAGTGCTAGAGAGCAAATATAGAAGTTTAAAGATGAAGGTGCACCAGATCCAAGCTAACGTATTTTCAGTTACTTCATATACATCTAAAATCTGGACGGTGAATAAGAAATACCAAAGAAGAAATTATGCCTTTAAATTGTGTTGGAGAAGAATATTAAATTTACTATGGACTACCAAAAGAGCAAACAAAATCTGTCTTAGAGCAAGTGCAACCAGGGTGTTCCTTAGAAGCAAGGATGGTGAAACTTTGTCTCATATATTTTGTGCATATTGTAAGAAAGGCCTTGTTTGGTAAAAGACACCATGATGAAAAGATGAAAAATGAAAGAATTATTCTTTTTTTTTTAAATCAAATGATCTGTATTTCTTTTCATAAAGAGTTATGTTTGAAGAGGAGTGTTTTAGAAAACAGAATTCCATTTGTATGGAAAAGAGCACTTAAACTTGGAGCCAGGGAACCATAAGTCAGATTATGATTCTGCTGTCACTTGCTGTATGTCCTTAAGAAAAGAATTATTCTTAAAGAGGTCAGTTGATACAGAGACTGTAGCAATGGACTTAAGTATAGCAGAGATGGGAGGATGATGCAGGCGAGGCTAACGTTCAGATCTGTTATTCACAGGGTCACTGTGAGTTGTAGTCAACCCAACATTGCCTGATAATAAGAGCAGCAACAATTCTGGGGGAAGAAAATTATCTTTGTCTCTTGGTTCTGGGATGTTCCCAACAAAGAGACCCTGAGTCCGCAGGATACACTTAGCTCCACGTTTTTCTCTTTTGGTAACAATAGGTTCCTCTGATCTCTACTCAATTGTTTAATTTCTTTTATATCGCAGAAATAACCTAATTCTGTAGATTTTATCCTGTGTCATTAATGCAGCTGCCAATAATTCTGCTTCATTAACATCATAGAGGATAATAGGCTTTACAACAAAAACATATAGGATAATTACATCAGATCACAATATAGAGGATAATTCCCTAATACGAAGAATTATAGCTTAGTCAAGTTGACACATATTTTGGGGAAACACAATTCAGTTCAAAACACCATGTATGTTGTATATCATCCATTTGTCCCTTCAAATCTATTCTTTACCATGCCAGCTACTTTGTGCTTTAGGAGACAGTTTCAAAGGACTTTCTGACATCTATATATTGGTGATTTGACAAATGGACTGTCCTTTTTGGAAAGTAGATGAAAGAAAAGTGGATGAAAGAAAAGTGAGGGCTTTATTCCTCTATCTCCTCTTTAGCATGAGTTTATGTTAATTGTGTCCCTTTTCTGGAGGACAAGGCTCTTGTAGATATCTTTTCTATATTAGCTCTCCCTTGCCTTGACTTTAGGTCCCATAGGTATAAATGTGCTCCATTCATATTATACTTCTATTGCTGCCCTTTTCTGTGTGTTTTGCCTGCACTCTGCATAGAGTCTCTGGGTATTGCAAACAGTTAAGTTCTTGGCTGCTAAACAAAAAGTTGGCAGTTCAAGTCTACTCAGAGGCACCTTGAAGGAAGGACCTGGTGATTTACTTCTAAAGAAAAATAAGCCATTAAAACCTTATGAAATACATTTATCCTTTGACATACTTGGGATCACCATGAGTGTTGTTGATTACAATTTCCTCATGCCATTACAAATGAAATGATTTTCAAATTATCCCAATTCACATTTCAAGTCTCTGCCTTATCTACCATTTGGGTAGCACCTTCCATTGACCTCAGTGTCATCATGGTATTTTAGGGACTCTAGATAACTGTGTTATTTCACTAGCCTTTCAGCTTCTTAAAACTGTTATGACAAATAATATCAGCCATTGGGTCTGGAAGGATGGGATAATGGTGGCATAGTTCAATAGTGATTAATTTTATACAACATAATGAGAATGATTGTATGAAACACAATGTGAATGAAGGATAGTGTGAAACACAAAGTATACAAACTTTATATGCAAACCAATATAAAATAAACAAACTTTTTAAAAAATGTAAAGTTTGTGTGAAAACTCATTGTCAAAGAGTTAATTCTGCCTCATGACAACTTATGTGACTGATTTTTTTGAGGTTGATCTCTAACCTTTTCTTCTGAGGCACTCCTGAGTAGATTTAAACCTTCAACCTTCACTTAGCAGTGGGACATAATAACTGTTTGCCTCATCCATAGTCTCTGAGGTTTATATCCCATCCTCCTTCTTCCCCTGCAAGTCCAAACTAAATGAAAGCCCATGGCACTGTCATTAAATCAATCCCTTACTCAAAGTGGCCCTGTAGGACAGAGTAACACTGTTCATAATTCCCAATGTTGTAAATATTTGTGGAAGTAGATTCTTTCATCTTTCTCCCATGGAGTGACTGATAAATTCGAACTTCCAGACTTTCAGTTAGTCACTCATTGTTTTTAAGTACTTGCCACTAGCTCCTTAATATTTAGAACAACATGATAAGTTGTAGCTTTGCATATTACTTACTCTTTTCTCATTGCTATCAACTTGGAAATGAATCACAGCTGACCCACCATTGGGTTTCCAAGGCTGTAAATCACATGAGAGATTATCCATCATTCTCCCTCAGAGCTGCTGGTGGATTCAAACCACCAGAAAGGAGCTGTCTTTGGATTAGCAGCACAACTTTCCATGGACTATGCCTCCAAAGTTATTCATTTTACCTCTAACACTAGCTGACAAGGACATACACGATAAATCTAGCTTTAGGACATTATCTCTTCTCAGTAAAGTTGATGACTAGGTAAAAGCATTTGGATTCTGAATGTTAATACCAGTTATCTTTGCTAGTCACTGTGGCTACATGGCTTTACTTATTTTTCTTTCACTGATTTACAAATTCAACCACTCTTCCAAGAAATTTGACAGGCTTTTATAATTTTTTTCTGGAGGAAGTTACTGAGTTCGCATATGACAAAGACTTCATTACTTTTATGAACTTTTAAAGTTTTCTGCTTACCAAAACACTGAGAAGTCTTACTGAATAATCTAGAGTAGTCATAAATGGAAATGTGCCCTAGCACAGGACAACTTTCCTCCTCCAGATTTTATTTTCATCTTTAGCAAATTTTAGAAGTATTAGATTTCTGCCTCGAAAGGAACTTGCCATGTGTTGTTGGTTTATGCTTAACGTAGGAACACAGAAGGAATGTTCCACTTTCATGTGCTCTGGTGGTGCAGGGAGTTGGGCTGCTAACCCAAAGCTTATGCCTCTGTGGTGGTTCAAATTTACCAGTAACTCCAAGCAAGAAAGATGGGCAATTTCCTACCATGAGATATATGCTGTTGTTGCTAAGTGCCAACGAGTCAAGCATGACTCATAGTGACCCCATGAACAAAAGGCCTGAATCCTGTTTTATAACTATTGTCGTTTCTCTATGTTCATAGAGTGTCCAGAGATATGTGGTTTAGGAAGTAGATGTCACTCCTGCTTCCAAACCTGAATCCATTTGGGAGCTCCACCAAACACTGTCCACAATGGGTAACCATTATGGCATTTGACACACCAGTGGCACAACATTAAGCATCACAGCCACCCCAAGTTACTTCAGTACAGCAAACTGATAGACCAGTGCTGTACTACTTAGAAGAATGTTCATCCCAAACACAATTAACACCAGGCCCAACAGCCCCACCACTTTTTAAATACAAGGCCTAACCACCAGGTCCTGGTTATAATTAAAGTAATAGAGATTGAAGATAGAACCAAATGTTGTTCATAATACTTTTCAATATAGTTAGTGGCTGTGGGTTTTCCCACCCCCCAGCCGATAATAAGTTTATTGTTCTTCAAGCCACTACAATGCAGACTCAGACTCCTGTCTCCTGGAAACTTGTCTTTCAAAGACAGAAAAACATCATCCAGGTGAGTTGCTCACTTGTCATTTTCATAGGCAGGTGGATTCTTCATTTTCAGTTTCTCAAACTGCTTGTTGCCCCATGTGTAGACAAGGCAAAAAAAAAGTTCAAAATCCCTAGCTCTAAGAGAGATGCAAATCAAAACAACTATGAGATATCATCTCACCCCAGTAAAAATAACAATGTTTAACAGAGTCTCAAACAACAAATGCTGGTGAGGTTGTGGAGAAACTGGAACACGTATTCACTGCTGGTGGGAGTGTAAAATGGTGCAACCACTACGGAAAGCTGTATGGTGCTTTCTCAAAAAGCTGCAAATAGAAATACCATTTGACCCAGCAATTCCACTATGGGGAATATACCCTAAAGAAACCAGAACTGCCACCCAAGCAGATTTATTGTGGCTGGAAACAACCCAAGTGCCCATCAACAAAGGAATGGATAGAGAAGCTCTGGTATATGGAATACTATGCAGCACTTAAAAACAAGGAACTCATGCAATATTATACAAAATGGGTGACTCTGGAGGACATCATGCTGAGTGAAATATCTCAGTCACAAAAGGACAAATACTGCATAGGGCCACTGTTGTAAAATGGGGCAGAAATTGGGGTTGAGGGAAGGCAGAGAAGGAAGGGCTCTCAATACTGCAGGCACCACCACAAAGATGGGCTGTGAGTTTGGGAACCTGGTGCAGATGCAGCTTGTCATCATCTACAGCCTGTTGCCCTTCAAACAGTGCTCCTCCCCTCACTATTTCAGCAACGGACTCCCCAACGTGCTTCACCACACCTGGGCGTCTGTGCTATGCATCATGCCCCCATTTGTAGTCTTTAAAATGTTGTAATTGTTAAAATATTATTTATACTATACTATACTATACTATACTATACTATACTATACTATACTATACTATAGAAAAAAAGTTATAATGCCTAAGTACTTAGCTGCTGACCCAAGATTAGGCAGTTTAAATCCACCAGCCTGGCAATCTACTCCCATAAAAACTACATTCACTCACTCATTGCCATCGAGTTGATAAGTTCAAACTTCCAACTTTTCAGTTAGTCACTCATTGTTTTTAAATACTTGCCACTAGCTCCTTAATATTTAGAACAACATGATAAGCTGGAGCTTTGCATAGTACTTACTCGTTTCTCATTGCTATCAACTTGGAAGTGACTCACAGCTGACCCTCCAGAGGGTTTTCTGAGGCTGCAAATAACATGCAAGAAGATTTTCCTGCTTTCTTCACTTTAGGGACCACTGGTGGATTCAAATCCCTGAAGAGGTGCTGCCTCTGGTCAAGCAGCACACCTCCTTAAGGACTATGCCACCAAAGCTCCCTTTCATAAGTATTAGAGTTTAAGACCAAATCTGGTGGTGAAAAAGCAAACAACAAAACAAACAAAAAACAGATGGAGCCTAGAAAACTCTATGGAGCATTGCTACTAGGACCTATAAAGTTCCAATGAGTTGGAATTAACTGAGTCTTGTATAACAATGACAATCATTGAAGGAAAATGTTGTTGTTAAGTCAATATAAACAGATAGCAATGCAATGTACAACAGAACGAAACACTGTCACATCCTGCATAATCCTCATAATTATTATTTTAAGCTCAAGTGTTTTTTGGTGTTTTTTTTTTTTACAAATGAGAACTGGATCATCTATCTCATTAAAGATCTTCTTTTTTATTGCTCCTCTACACTGTCAAGCATGATGTCCTTCTCTGAGAACTAATTTCTCCTGAGTATACCTAAAAAGTACCTAAGATGAACTCTTGCCATCTTCTCTTCTAAGAAATATTCTGGTTGTATTTCTTGTCATATGTTGTTGTTGTTGTTATGTGCCGTCGAGTTGCTTGCGACTTATAGGGACCCTATGTACAACAGCCCTAAACTCTGCTCTGTTCTGTGCCAATCGCACTGCCTCTGACACACCC
>NW_006399860.1:2408549-2453161 GCF_000299155.1 Elephantulus edwardii
AGTCAGCCACAGTTTGTTATGATCCACACAGTGAAGTGCCTTTGCTTGTTTATTCTTCTGTCAGTCCATAGTATGTGCCATAATTTTCAACAATATCATAACTCAAAGGTATCAACTCTTTCGTCTTCTTTATTCATTGTCTAGTTTTCATGTACATATGAGGCCACTGAAAAGACCCTGACTTGAGTCAGATAGACCTTAGTTCTCGCAGTGTCTTTATTTGTTTACACTTTAAAACATCTTCTGAAGCAGATTTTTCAAATGCAGTATATTATCTAATTTCTTAACCCTTGCTTCCGTGAGTTTAATTGTGGATCCAAGTAAAAAGATATCCTGGATACTTTTTTATATTGTGAGGATTTTGGTTTTCTTGGTTTATTTGATCACTTGTCGATTATTCACACACACACACACACACACACACACACACACACACACACACACAACCAAACCAAGAGGGAGAAAGAGGAAAAAAATAGATACTGTATGAAATATTAGATGATCAGTTTTACCAACTTGATCTCTTTTCTTATTGACATTTATTTTTATCTTTTATTTTTAACAAACTCTAAAAATGAGATCTTACAGATACTATCCATTCCATATGTGTCCTATATGTCTCAAATAAAAATAATGTGTTTTTAACTCATTGACAAAAACCTTGGAGCATTAATTAATAAAATAAAAAGCTTAATAATAAAATACATCTTATAGTAAATTCAAATGGGAAGAAAGATGATGTCAGACTAGTAGGGAATGATTATCGATATCCCTTGAAATCTTTCATATTCTCAATTTCTAAAATTAATTTTATTTGTTCACTTGTCAACTCTCTTTAGTGGCTTTTGCCCAGGATTTCACTTTGTCCGACACTTGAGGTCCTCATCTTTCTTGACCTCTCCATGATTCTAGACCTTATTGACTATTAGGTCAACTTTGGTGACTCCCTACTCTATGAGAATATTTTTCTATTCTCATTATGGTCTTTCCCCTCAAGTCTTTATGGGTCCACTTTCTTCCTGCTGGCCATCAAACTTTGCAGTTATTTCAGGCCTGACTTTAATATCTTCACCACCCCCTATACTAACATCTTTGCTCCAATGCACAGATTCAAATATCTTTCTTAAATCTCTTGTTATGGCTCCACCACAGCCCCCTGCCTGGCCCAGCTCTGAGCGGCTTCATGCCCAGTGGTGCAGCTTCCCCCTGTGTGTCCACGTGCTGCACTACAACAGCTGGTGGTGTAGTGGCAAGCAGCTATGCAACCCCAGAGCATGTGATTCAAATCCATCAGCTGCTTCATGAAAGGAAGATGGGCAGGCTCCTCCTGTGTGATTTACTGCCTCTGAAACCATGCTGGACAGTCAGGTATGAGTCACTTCCAATTTGATGATACATAACAACGACGGTTCAAATTACTAGTGCTTCTTGGGTGTACCAGTGCAGTGATTCGTTAACTCTGGAGTCTTCTATTGTAAAAGTAATTAGCAGTTCCTTCTACAATAAGGTTTCTACAGATCTCAAAATCAATCATGTTACCTATCTAGCTAAAAGCTTTCAATTGAGTTTTTATTCTCAGGATAAAGATCAAAAGTCATCCTCATGACTTCTGAAGCTCTGCAACTTCTGGCAGCTGCTTTCCTCCTAAGTTTATTTTGAGTCAGTCTCATTTGTTTTTTGTGCTCTTGCCACACTAGACTTATATCTGTCCCTACACTGTACCACACTCCCTCCCACCACAAGACCTTTAGAGATGCATTTTTCTGTTACTGGGATGCTCACTTATATGTTTTTAATTTACTTGCTTGCTTGCTAGTCTGACTTCTTCCCTAGAGTTTGAGTGTTGTGAGAAGTACAGCTGTGTTTGTGTTTTAGTCTCTATTTTATATTAAGATTCACAGTTCTGCTATACAGAAGAAACTGAATATTTGCTATGAACACATATACATTATTAGTTGCTGTCCACTTAGCTTTAACTCATGATTACCCCATGTGCAACGTAACAAAATGTTGCTTAATCCCTTTCTGTCTTTGTGATCATTGATTCTACTGTGACTAAGGAATGGAGACATCTGTCTCAGGGGGTCCATCTCCCAGTACTAAATCAGACAATGATCTGTTATGATCCCTAAGGATTTTATTGGCAAGATGAATTGACGATGTGACCCTAACAATGGGTTCAAGCATGGTGAAAATTGTGAGGATAATATGGGATAGGGCAAGAGTCTAATTTGTTAGAACAAATTTCATATGGTCACTATATGCAAGTTAGAGTTAATCCTATGGCACGTAACAACAACAACTTTTTAAGAAATTGTGCTTAATTCATGTATATTTTCCCTGCTCCCTCCTTCTACTCAGTGAACTCTTCAACCCTGTGATTTCCCCCTTCTCCTTCTCTTCTCCACCCTCAGTCTCTTTAGCAATCACTTATTTTAAATAAATCACCACACCTTTTTCCCCTAGTCTACTTAGTCTGAAATATCTGCAGAAACTTGTTCATCATAGATGACCCTGCTGATATTTGGAACATCAGTGATATTACTTTCAACATTACTGTAAAGCATAATTCACTACAACATAACAAACTCTGGAGGATATATATTTATATATAAATGTGTATATGTTGTTGTGGAGCCAAGCAAATTAAAGCTGTGAACAATCTCAATCTCTTCACCATCTATCCTGATGCTGCCAATTGGCCCAGTGGTGAGAATCTTTGTCTTCAGTCAACACTTTTGGCACCAATAGCCAAGAAATTAAAAGAAGTATTGCCATGGGAAAGTCTCCTGTTAGGGACCTCTCCAAATTACTGAAGAGCAATGGTGTTTCTCTGGAGACTAAGGTGCATCTGATACAGGCCACGGTCTTTGCGATCACTTGTTATGCATCAGAGAGTTGGACAATGACTAAGGAGGATAGAAAGAAAATTGATACATTTGAGCTTTGGTGCTGGAAAAGAGTACTGGGGGTACCATGGACTGCTAGGAAAACAAACAAATTCATCCTGGAAAGGGTTAAACCAGGCGGTTCCTTGGAGGCAAGGTTTCTGAGGCTCCATCCAACATACTTTGGATATGTTATAAGGAAGGACCGGTCCTTGGAGAGGGACATCATGCTTGGGAGGGTGGAGGGACAGCGCACGAGGGGAAGGCCCTCTATGAGGTGGATTGATTCAACAACTGGGGTAATCAGGATGGGAGTGTCAGAGACCGTGTGATTGGCACAGGACAGAGTAGAGTTTAAGGCTGTTGCACATAGGGTCACTATGAGTTGCAATCAACTCGAAGGCACACAACAACAACAACAACAACAACATATGTTGTTGTTATTGATTGCTGTCTCGTCAAGCATAACTCCTAGTGACCCTATGAACAAAAGACCTGAGGCCTTTCTATAACTGTCATTGTTGATATCTATTGTCATTCCTCAAAGTTCAGAGTTTCCAGAAGCATGTTGTTTAGGAAAAGGATGCCGCTCCTCCTTCCAAATATTGTATATATACTTATCTATTACTAAATTACATTATTTTTCTTACTTTTAGCTTTGTATCAAAACCCAACGTTAACATTTTTCTTTCCTGTTAAATATGCAGTTTTCTAAATGTTTTCCACAATCAGACATTCCTCTCTAACTTTTATTGTTGGCGACATACTCAAAATGGCCTCACTCACTAGGAGAAAATACAAATATTATCTATACTTTATGATACAGCCATTTATTTCTTAAAAATTAAATCCTTAACCATCTGGAGTTTATTACAGGGCAAGATGCCAGACAGTAAAATAAGGGTTTGGTTTCTATATTGTAACAGTTTGTCCCAAAAGACTTTACAAAGTATTCCATCATTCCTCTCAAAACCTTAAAATGCCACCTATATATTTTGTTAATATTTCAATTGTTTTTTCTTATCAAATTTTGGTCTAGGAAACTCTGATGGCTTAGTCCATAGGTAGACACACTGCTAACATAAAATGCAGCACCTCTTGGGTAATTTTAGACTAGTAGTAGTTCCAATGGGGAAAGATAAGCTCAGAAACTGGCTGGAAGGTCAGCTATGGGTTGTTTCCAACTTGACAGCAATGGTTTTTTTGTTTTGAGAACTTTTGTTCATGAAATCTGTTAACGTGGTGATAACTTTTGATGATGATGGTTGTATAATGCCTTTATTATTATTAATGTTTTTATTTTAGTGAGAGTTTACAAATAATAATGGTTTTTCCTTTCAATTATTTATACATATTTTATCTTATAATTTTGATTATAAGTCATATACAAAGCATTTTGATGTGTGGTTACATCAGTTATCTTTTGCTACAATTATGCTTTATAACAACCACCATAAAGTAGCTCTTATTTACAAGACTCAAGGTTTCAGGGAACTCTAGTTGTAAGAAGCTGTGCTGCCTTACTCACTGCAAGGTCAGCTATGGGATGGTTCTCACTTGACAGTTCACAACAACAGCAAGAATAGTTAGAGAATCAATGAGTGGCACAAATGGTTAAAGGTGTTAAGTTCTCCACTTACCACCAAAAGACTGGTAGGTTGAATCTTGGAAGTAAGAATTGACAACCTACTTCCAAAAGATGACAGCTATGGAGAGGATTAGCTTGAAGCCTTGGGCCTGGCAGCTAGCAGTTGCACAACCTGCACTTTTACCCTCTTCTCTACTGTGGCTGTCATTTTACCTGCATATTATATTGCCCAGAACCATCTTAATAAGTACACCCTTTGTTCCTGCCCCTACCCTAGTCCTATTCTATGAGGTGCAAACCCCACCCTGAGACTCACTCCAGCTTCCTCCTAGGAGCTTGCAGCCTTGGGCCCAGAACTCACCAGTTACAGAACTTAGACTTTGCTGTGGGCCAGAGAGCTACAGGCCCTTGGGCCAAAGGGTGAACACCAACACTCAGGATCTAGTCAACACATCACTTTTGCCTGGGACATTATCCTGCTTATCAACCATGTGCCTTAACTGGAAGGCTTCAACAGTTGACAACCATGGGATGATGGTCCTGGAGCAGAAGATCAAAGATAAGTTTCTTCTTCAAGACTGCCAGAAAGAGTGGTGAAGAGAATCAGGGAACCTCTCTGTACCACTCCACAGTCCAAGGAGAACAATAAACTATAGGAATGAGGAGTGTAATCAGAAAACAAGCCTTCTACTCTAGAGAACTTAGCTGTGGGACTAGAGAGGAAGAACCAGAAGCAGTTGGCTGCCTCTGGACCCCATAAATGTTGCCACAGGTTCAGAAAGTAAAGATTATAGGCAGGATGAGTTGTCCTCCTCTTCCCTCTGGAATAATGAACTCATCAGCTGAAAGAAGATCTCTTGTGAGCCTGAGACTGAGAGAAATTCAGATAGGGTGAGCTGACATTTCCTCTTTTGTGACTGGGAGTTCTTAGCCAAAGCCATTGCAACAAGGATGCTGCTAGGGCCCCAGGGAAGAAAAAACAGTATCACAGTAATGTTACAGAATAAGCAGACTATCACACAGTTTATACAAAACCAAAGCATTATTTCACCCCATAGAAGGGATCAAGACACAGAATCAATGGATTTCCTAAAACCGGAAAGCCTGGTAGAACTTCTTGAGACAGAATTCAAAAGAACAGATATTAAATATTTTCAACGAGTGAAATAAAAATTTGAAGAATTGCAGGGTTCTACAAGCAAAAGACAAGAGTAACTTAAAAAAACCAAACCAAACAAACCAAAACAACAAACCTTAAACAATTCAAGACAATGCAGATAAAACAAATGAAGTATCAGAAATCCTAGGAAAATAAGAAACCAGAAACAATCCAGAATATTAGGACCATTGTCTCAGAAGCTGTCAACATAGTGGAGGGACAGATATGCAGAATTAGAGACTGAAGAGCACAGAATCAGTGAAGTAGAAGAGAAAGCCCTCAAATATTGATTAGCTAGAGCAATATTCAGAATCTAAAAAGAAGAAAAAGTAAGTAAGCCTAAGAATAATGTGGGACACCATCAAGAGGAATGGCATTCATACAAGTGGAATTCTAGAACAGGACAAAGCCCCCCCCCCAAAAAAAAAGCCACTGATAAAGTTGTGGAAGAGTTACTAGAGGAAAACTTTACAGTCATAATGAGAGAATATACATACAAGAAGCTGAAAGAAGAATTGACCCCAAAAGACAAACATCAAGGCATATCATCACCATATTTATTAGAATCAAACACAAAGAGAGAATTCTGAAAACAGCTAGGGGAAAAGGAAGCGTAACCTATAAAGGAGAGCAAGTAAGATTAAGTGCTGATTTCTCATTAGAAACCATTCAAGAAGTCATTTAAAGAACTTATCTGCAACCTAAAATACTCTACCCAACAAAACTGACATGACAAACATGACGTTAAACATGACAAAATAATCTCAGAAAAAAGATATTAAGGGACTGCATGGAATACTGTAGGGAGTCCTCACAAATATGCCATAGTTAGAAGGATGGATCAAAGTAACTAGCAACAATACCAAAAATAATCCAACAAAATGGGAACAATCAAACCTTGCCTCTAAATAATTACATTGAATGTGAATTGTTTAAGTGCACCAGTGAAGAGAAAAAGAATAGCAGATTGGAAAAAAGCCCCTAAGTCCAGTACAATGTCTACAAGAGAAACACTTGAAAAGTGAAGGTAAAGACAGACTAAAAATCAAAGGGTGGAGAAAATATGCCAAGCAAATGGAAATCAGAAAAAAGTCCAAGTAGCAATATTAATCTCCAATAGATTTCAGAATAAAAATAATGGCAAAGAACAAAGAAGGACATTATATAATGTTTAGTGTTATAGAACAAGAAGACATAACCATAATAAATGTTTATGCATCAAATTATAGACCTGAAAATTACACAAAGCAAACAACAGAAGAAGTAAAAAAAGAAGTAGAAAACACAGTAGTAGTAGAAGGCTTCAATACACCACTCTCAAAGAAAGATAGATCTACCAGAAAGAAACTCAACAAAGATGCTGACGAATTAAACAACACAATCAACCAACTTGATCTTGTAGATATATACAGGCCAAAGCACTCCCCAAAAGCTCAGTATAAATTCTTCTACAGTGCTCATGGAACATTCTCCAGAATAGATCATAGTTTAGATCACAAAGCAAGCCTCAATAAATTAGAAAAACATAGAAATAATAAAAAGTGTTTTTTTCAGACTCCGTTGCTACACAATTAGAAAGCAACAAGAGAATAAAGGAGAAAAATCCATTCACTTATAAGCTGAACAATACCCCACTTGAACATGAGTGAGTAATGTTGTTGTTATGTGCCGTCGAGTCACTTGCGACTCATAGCGACCCTGTGTACAACAGCCCTAAACCCTGCTGTATTCTGTGCCAATCGCATTGCCTCTGACACACCCATCCGGATTACCCCAGTCACTGAATCAATCCACCTCATAGAGAGTCTTCCCCTCCTGCGCTGTCCCTCTACTCTACCCAGAATGGTGTCCCTCTCCAAAGACCTGTCCATCCTTGCAACATGCCCAAAGTATGTCAGACGAAGCCCCAGAATCCTTGCCTCCAAGGAGTAGCCTGGTTTAACCCTCTCTAGGATGAATCTATTTGTTTTCTTGGCAGTCCATGGTACATTTAATACTCTCCTCCAGCACCACAGCTCAAAGGCGTCAATTCTTCTGTCCTTCCTAGTCATTGTCGAGCTCTCTGATGCATAACAAGTGATTGCAAAGACCATGGCCTGTATCAGGTGCACCTTCATCTCCAAAGAGACACCTTTGCTCTTGAGTACTTTAGAGAGGTCCCTAACAGCAGACTTTCCCATTGCAATACATTTTTTTATTTTCTGGCTGCTGGTGCCAAGAGTGTAGACTGTGGAGCCAAGCAAACTGAAGCTGTGAGCAATCTCAATCTCTTCGCCATCCATCCTGATGCTACTCATTGGTCCAGTGGTGAGAATCTTTATCTTCTTGACACTGAGCCTCAGTCCATACTGAAGGCTGCAGTCCTTGACCCTCTGCGGTAAGTGCATGAGGTCCTCCTCAGTTTCAGCGAGCAAGGTTGTGTCATCTGCATAACGCAGATTGTTGATAGATCTTCCACCAGTCCTAATGCCACACGTCTCCTCATAGAGCCCAGCCTCTCGGATAATCTGCTCTGCATAGAGGTTGAAAAGGTATGGAGATAGGACACATCCCTGGCACACACCCTTCCCAATTTTGAACCATTCAGTGTTGCCCTGCTCTGTTCTGACAACTGCCTCTTGTAATAGAAGAAATAAAAAATGAAATAACAAATTTCTTGGAGTGAGAATGAAAATACAATTTACCAAAATCTCTGGGTTACACCAAAAGCAGAACTTTGATGTCAATTCATAGCAATCAGCAAATATATCAAAAGGGAAGATAAAACGATAATTATTTATCCCAACCTCTCCACAAAAGTTTAAAAAAACCCACAAAACAAACAACAAAACCCAGCAAGAAAATCTGACAACCCCTAAAAGAAAGGAAATGATAGAAATTTGGACAGAAAGAAATGAAAACAGAAACAACTGAAACTATCCACAAGACCAGAAATTGGTTCTTCAAAAAGGTAAATAAAGTCAGCTATCATCACTCTTGGCACCAGTAGCCAGGAAATTAAAATACGTATCGCCATGGGAAAGTCTG
Source organism: Elephantulus edwardii (assembly GCF_000299155.1). NCBI lineage: Eukaryota > Metazoa > Chordata > Mammalia > Macroscelidea > Macroscelididae > Elephantulus > Elephantulus edwardii. Next base: position 2,417,212 of record NW_006399860.1, read on the forward strand.
CTGTTAGGGACCTTTTCAAAGTTCTGAAGAGCACTACTGTCTCTCTGGAGACTAAGGTACGTCTCATACAGGCCACAGTCTTTGCAATCACTTGTTATGTATCAGAGAGTTGGACAATGACTAAGGAGGATAGAAGAAGAATTGATGCCTTTGAACTGTGGTGCTGGAAAAAAGTATTGAGCATGGACTGCTAGTAAAACAAACAGATTCATCCTAGAGAGGGTTAAACTAGGCAGCTCCTTGGAGGCAAGGATGCTGAGGCTCTGTCTAACATACTTTGGACATGTTGTAAGGAGAGGGACATCATGCTTGGAAGGGTGGAGGAACAACGCGGGAGAGGAAAGCTCTCTATGAGGTGGATTGATTCAGTGACTGGGATAATCGGGATGGGTGTGTCAAAGGCAGTGCGATTGGCACAGGATAGAGCAGGGTCTAGGGCTGTTGTACATAGGGTCACTATGAGTTGCAAGCAACTCAGTGGCACATAACAACAACAACAACAACATCACTAGCAATGTTAACAAAGCATAAGAAAGAAAAGATACAGATAATCCGAATAAGAGAGGAAAGGGGTAATGTCACAACAGAATCAACTGAAATAAAAAGGTTAACAGTACAATATTATTAAAAACCACACACAAACAAATACAAAAGCCTAGAAGAAATGGACAAATACTTAGATACTCACAACCTACTTGACCCAAACTGACACAGACTGAAGAAGAACACCTGAACAGACCAATTGCAAAAGAAATTGAACAGGTTATAAAACAACTTCCAACTGAAGAAAGTCCTGGGCCAGATGGTTTTACTAGTGAATTTTATCAAGCATTCAGAGAAGAGCTGTCATTAATTCTATATAAAGTATTTGAGAAAATAAAGGATGGAATACATTCAGGTTCATTCTATGAAGCTAACATATTGCTAGCACCAAAATCAGATAAACACACTACAAAAATAGTAAACTATAGACCAATATCTTTCATGAACATGGATGCAAAAACTCTAAGAAAAAAAAATCCTGGCCATTAGAATCCAATAACATAAAAAAAAATTCATCATATCAAGTGAGATTCATAACAAGTATGCAAGGATGGTTCAACATAAGAAAAACAATTACTATAATTCAGCACATTAATAAAGCAAAGAACAAGACCAACATGATCTTATCAATTAATTCAGAAAAGGCCTTTGACAAAATGCAATTAACCCTTCCTGCTTAAAGAACTCAACAAAACATGAATATAGGGGAACTTCCTCAACATAGTAAAAAGTATATATGCAAAACCAAGTGTCAACATCTTTCTCAATAGAGAGAGATTAAAGGCATTCCCCTTGAAAAAAGGAACAAGGCAAGGTGGCATCCATTTCCTAATCAACATGCCTCCAGAAACTCTATGAACTTTGATAAAGGTCAATAATTGTAGAAGAGCTTCAGGCCTTTTGTTCATAGAATCACTGTGTCATACTCACTTCAAAGGCAATCTACAACAAAAACAACATTCAATATTGTATTGGAAATCTTTGTTGTTGTTGCTGTTGTTGTTATGTGCCATTGAGTTGCCTGCAACTCACAGCAACCCTATGTACAATAGCCCCAAACCCTTCTCTATCCTGTGCCAATCTTATTGTCTCTGACACACCTACCCCTATTTCCCCAGTTACTGAATCAATCCCTCTCATCAAGAGTCTTCCTCTCCTGAGCTGTTCCTCTACCCTCACAAGCATGACACTCCTCTCCAAGAACTGATCCCACCTTGCATCATGTCCAAAGTATGTAAGATGAAGCTTCAGAATCCTGTCCTCCAAGGAGCAACTTTGCTTCACTCTCTCCAGGAAGAACTTGTTTGTCCTCCAAAAGCAATAAGGCAAGACAAGAAAGTAAGAGGTATTTAAATTGGCAAGAGGAGGTAAAACTCTCTATGTGCAGGTTGGTTTTGTGATTGGTGTGGTGGGAATAAGTGTGTCAGAGACAGCAAGTTTGGCACAGGATAGAGCAGCTTTTAGGGCTCTTGTACATAGGGTTGCTGATAGCACATAACAGTACCACAAACAATATGCAGATGATATGATAGTATACTTAGAAAGCCTGAAAGATTCAAAGAGAAATCTGTTGGACACAGTTGGCCAATTCAGCAGAGTGGCAGGATACAGAATCAACAACAACAAAAAAGTCACTTGGCTTTCTCTTCAGAGACAAAGAGAATATAGAAATGGAGCTAAGGAAAACAATATTAGTTACAATGGCTAATCACAAGGTGAAATATTTGGGAGCAAATCTAATTAGAGACACAAAAGACCTATACAAAGGAAATAACAAAATATTTCTACAAGAAACAAAAAAAGGCCTGGAGAAATAGAATATACCATGCTTGTGGATAGAAAGACTCAGTATTATAAAAACAACAATTCAAACAAAGGCAATCTACAAATTCAGTACAATTCCAATAGAGATACCAATTCCAATCCTCAAAGAGATGGAAAAGGCAACTTATACTTTTATCTGGAATGGAAAGAAACCCTGAAAAAGCAAAACACTATTGAAAAAGAGCAACAAAGTAGGAGGAATCATACTCCCTGATCTCAAATCCTACTACACAGCTATGGTGGTCAAGATAGCATGGTCATGGTACAGTGGCAGACACAGAGATCAATAGAATAGAATTGAGAATGCAGAAATCAGCTCATCTACCTATGATAATCTGATTTTTGACAAGGAGATGAAATCAATTAAGTGGGGACATGACAGCCTCTTTAAAAATTATTTTGGATCTATGTTCAGGAAAGATATTGACTTACAGTTTTCTATTTTGGTGGTGTCCTTTCCTGGCTTTGGTATCAAGGATATGTTTGCTTCATAGAATAGGTCTGGGAGAATTTTATCTTTTTCTATTTTCTGAAATAGTTTATGTTGCTTTGGTGGCAATTCTTCCCTGAATGTTTGATAAAATTCATTTGTAAAACCATCTGGTCCAGGGCTTTTTTTGGCTGGAAGTTGTTTTATTACCTTTTCAATTTCTTCTTTTATAATGGGTCTATTTAGGTGTTCAATTTCGGTTTGTGTCAGTTTAGGTAGATTGTGCATTCTAAGCATTTGTCTATTTCCTCTAGGCTTTCATATTTGAGTATAGTTATCTATAATATTTTAATGTTAGCCTTTTTATTTTAGTTGGCTCTGTTGTGGTGTTGCCTGATTAATCTCTTATTCAAATTATTTATGTCTTTTCCTTCTTTTGTTTGCTTTGCTAGTGGTGTGTTGATTTTATTGACCTTTTCAAAGAACCAAATCCTAGTTTTATTGATGGTTTCAATTGCTTTTAAGTTTCTATTTCACTTATTTCTGCTTTAATTTTAATAATTTCAGGGTTTTTTAGATGGTGTTAGGTTTTCTTGCTGTTCTTTTTCAATTTGTTGAAACGTTGGGTTAGACAGTCAATGGTGAAATATCTCAGTCACAAAAGGACAAATACGGCATAGTGCCATTGTTGTAAAACAAACTGACATCAAGGTTGGGGGAAAACTGAGAAAGATGGGATAAATTATGTGTACTGCATTGAAACAGATGAGGGATAGAACTGTTTAAAAGGGATATATGATTAGGTATTACTGTCATGACAGGAGTCTAGAACAAAGTCTACATAGTGGAATGGACTTGGGGGGGAGGGATTGTATAACAATGAAAGAATTTTTCTTTTACTTTTCAAAGAGAAGAGTGAACTAGGTGGGGGGCGGAGGTTGGCAAGGAGAAAAGTGCAACAATGAATGAATGAAAATGCAAAGTGTTTGTAAACTTTCATTAAAATTAATAAAATTATTTTGGCAAAAATTGAAAAACCATCCACAGAAAACTTAAGACCCATCTTTCACCATATACACAAAAATCACCTCAAGGTTGCTCAGGGACCTAGGAATAAACCCCAAAACTATAAAATTAATCAGAGAAAATCTAGGAATAACTCTAGAAGCTGTAATCCACAGCATGAACAAACCTCCAAATGTAAAGAAAAACCTACAAGCAGGAGAGAATAAAATTGATTAATAAGACCCTTTAAGAGAATAAATTTTTTTTTCTTGTTGTATACCGTCAAATCAGATCCACTGGCACAGGTGGAGATTGCCCCTCCTTCCTTCTTCAGCAGAGCATCTGGTGAATTCGAACCATGTGTCTTCGGGATTGTAGTGCACCTTCTTGGCACTAGGCCACCAGAGCTCCCCAAGAATCAAATTATTATGCACATCAAAAATCTCCTCCCACAGAGGGAAAAAAACCACCTCAGACTAGGACCCCCCTTTTTTTAAATGACATATCAAAAAAGGTACTTACATAAAAAATTTATGGAATACTCCAGCATATCAACAAGAAAAAGGTAAACAAGCCAATTGCAAAATGGGCACAGGATATGAATAAATACTTTAAAGAAGATTTTCAGATGAGAAACTAAGACATGAAGGAATGTTCAAAATCTCTAGCTAGCAGAGAGATGCAAATGAAAACTACTATGAGTATCATCTCACTCCAGCAACAATAGCAACGTTCAACAGGACAGCAAATATAAATGCTGATGAGGTTGTGGAGAGATTGGAACTCTCATTCACTGCTGGTGAGAATGTACAATTGCACAACCACTAAGGAAGGCGGTCTGGCATGTTCTCAAAATGTTGGAAATAAAAATACCATTGGCGGCAGCAGTTTCACTACTGTGATTATGTTCTAAAGAAACCAGAGCTGCAACTCAAACAGATGTATGCACATCTATGTTTATTGCTGTTACTCACAATAACAAAGAGATGGAAGAAACTCATGTGCTTATCAATCAATGAATGAATAGAGAAAATAGGGTACATTCACACAATAGAATATTACATAGCATTGAAGAACAATTAAATTGTAAAACATTACACAACATGGGTGAGCCTGAAAGATGTTATCTGAATGAAATACCTAAGTCACGAAAGGATAAATACTGCATAACACAAATTATGTATGCTGTTATAGAATAGGACTGACATGGGGGATTAGGGGTAGGATAGGAAATGAGAAGATAATGAACCCTGAATCAGAACAAATGAGGGGAAGAACTGTCTGAAGGGAATATGTGATTAGGTGTTATATGTGTGACAATAATCTGGAACAAGAGGTGCTTGCAAAGTGGACTAAAGGAGGGCATGGGAGGAGGAGGGAAGAAAATGTGCAGCAATGAATGAAAATTTTTTTTAAGATGACAGGTATGAAAATCCTATGACAGTCACAATTCTCATATACAACTCATAAGGTTGATTTAAACTGGAATCAAGTCTCTGGCAACTGGTTTGGTTGGAGACATTTAAGCCCGAAAACCCTAAAGCATGTGAAGTAGCTATATTTTGCTCCATTACCGACAACACTGGGAAAGCAGACACTTAGATCATTCCACTTTTAAATAGATATTAGGGGTTTTTTGTGACTTCATTCTGGTGGTTATGTCTTTGGAACTTGTGCTGCTAACCCAAAGGCTACCAGATCCACCAGTGGCTCTAGGGAACAAAGATGAACAGTCCCCTACCATGTGATTTATGACCTCAAACATGAAGGGTCAGCTATGGGTCAGGTTCTTACCAAATGGCAATGACTAATGGAAGACAAAACGAGAAGCAAAAATGTACAAGCTCTTTTTTCAGACTTCTACTTGCAGCAAATTTGGTAACATTGCATCAAGTAATGCAAGGAACATTATTTGACTTACACTTGAAGGACCAGAAAGACTGTATTTTTTTAAAGAGTGCCAAAGTCACACCAAAAAACTGTTGAATATAGGGGACAACACAGATATGAAGCTGTGAATGCAGTTAATTTGTTATGTGCTGTCAAGTCACCTGTGACTCAGCAACTCGGTGTACAGCAGCTCTGAATTCTGCCCTGTCCTGAGCCAGTCTCACTAACACACCTCCATTGCCTCAGGTACTATATAAATCTATCTAATCTGGAATCTTTCTCTCCTGTGCTATCCCTCCACCTTCTGAAGCAAGATGTCCTTCTCCAAAGACTGGTCTCTCCTGGCCACATGCCCTATGTATGTAGATGGAGTTTCAAAATCTTAGCATTCAAGGAGAAACTTGATTTCACCCTCTCCAAGACAAACCTATTTGTTCTCTTGGCAGTCCATAGTATATTCAAGACTCTTCTCCAACACCACAGTTCAAAGGCATTGATTCTTCTTCTGTCATCCTTAGTCATTGTCAAGCTCTCTGACGCACAGCAAGTAATTGTGAAGACCATGGCCTGGATTAGGTGCACTTTAGTCTCTAGGCTGACATCGTTGCTTTTTAGTACTCTGGAGAGGTCCTTGACAGCAGATTTTCTCAATGCAATTTGTCTTTTAATTTACCATTCTGATAATCTCTCATTGGTGTTTACTGCCCTCAAGTCAGTTCTGGCTCATAATGACCTTTTTTGAAGATCTCAGGGCTATAGGTCTTTATGGGGGAAGACTTTCTTATCTTTCTCCTAAAAAGCTGCTGGTGGATCCAACTTCCAGCCTATTGGTTAGCAACCTAAGATGTAACACATTGCACCATCAGGGCTCCTTCTCCTGCTGCTATTCTTTAATTTTTTTTCTGGTTCATCCTTCAGATTATTCTGTTTTGTAGTAATTTTGCCAAAGTTAAAAATTCCCGTTGGGGTTTGTGTAGAGAAAACATATATGTTAGATGATACATTAGATACTTTCAGCTAGTTAGCTTGTTTAATCTATCCAGAAAATGAACATTGCTTTCATCAGTCACAGGGAGCTCTGGTGGCTTAACGGTAAAGAGTTGTGCTGCCAACCCAAAAGCAGGCTATTCAAATCCACCAGCAGCTCTATGGGTGAAAGATGCACAGTCTCCTCCCTTGGTATTTACTGCCCTTGAACACCTGTTGGAGGGTCAGCTATGAGTCAGTTTTAACTCCACAGCACATAATCATAACATCAGCATCTACATTTTATAGAAAGGAAATGGGAGTTTCTGAAAGGTCCAGTAACTATTGATTAGACAGCAGGTAAATTGTGGAAACAGAAGGCAAGTCACACTTCTTACTTCCACGTATACTTCTCCTGATTCTGCTTCAGAGCTGCTTCCTCTGATAATTGCTATAAACATCAAACACGGGCCACCCGTGAAAGCACCTAGAACCCTGTAACGAAAGAAAGAGTTCTTTAATTTGGAAATCTCCCACATTTCCATATTTCTGTAGAGTCCATGAAGCTTTTAAACTTAATAAAATGATTTCTTGGCGAGCTCTGGTGGCCTAGTGGCAAGGAGCTGCAACTGCAAGCTCAGAGGTGCACACTTCAAATCCACCAGATGCTCTGCTAGAGAAGGAGGAACAATGTCCTCCTGTACCAGTCAGATCTGATTTGATGGTACACACAAAAAATAATGAAATAAAAAAATTTTAAAAATATATATTAAAAAAATGCTTTCTTATGATCTTTGTTCTGCTTCATCCATTCATTTAGTGGATTTAATCTCACTTGTTGCTATTGAGTTGGAACTAACACATAGCTGACCTTCCATTAGATATCCAAGACTGTAAATCACCCAAGAGGAGGTTGATCATCTCTCTCAGGACCACTAGTGGATTCCAGTCACCAGGTAGCAGAACAGCTGGATAGCAGCACAACTCCTTATTGACTATGCTACCTGAGATCCTATAAGTGTTGTTCTAAGGTACCACTTTTGGTCTTTTCTTGCCCAGAAAAAAGAAGAGTGAAAGAAAGCAAAGATAAAATAATTAGTCCAGGACTAACTGAGCATTACTGAAGGTGATTTTTTAAAAATTACTTGAACAGTGCATTCAAAGAGAACTGGCAGAGGCACAGGTTGGATGTAGAAGAAGCCATAGCACCAGGGTTATCAATGCTGATGTCAGATCTTGGCTGAAGGCAGGGAGTACCAGAAAGATGTCAACTTGTCTTTCCATTGACTACACAAAGGCATTTGACTATATGGATAGTAACAAATTTGGATAACATCGAGAAGAATGGAAATCTCAGAACAGTTAATTGTGCTTAGGTGAAATCTATATCTAGACTAGGAAAGTGTTGTCTAAACAGAGTAAGGGAACACTGAATGGTTTAAAAGAAAGAAGGGTGTGTGTCAGGGTTGTATCCTTTCTTTAGAACTGTTTAATTTCTATGCAAAACAAATTATTTGAGAAACTAGACTTTATGAAGAAGAAGGTGGCACCAGGATTGAAGGAAGACTCATCAACAAAACAACCTGTGTTATGCAGAGGACACAACATTGCTTGCTGAACATGAAGAGGACTTGAAGCCCTTGTTGCAAAAGGTCAAAGATTATAGTTTTCAGTGTAAGTTACATCTCAACATCAAGAAAATAAAACAACTAGATGGAGAAAAGACAGAAATTGTCAGTGATTCCATCTTACTTGGATCCATAATCAACACTTTTAGTACCAACAGGAGATCAGGAACATTACTGTGTTGACAAAGTTCACTCTCTCAGACCTCTCCAAATTACTGATGACCAATGCTGTCAGTTTGAAGACAAAGATGAGCCTGATCCAAGCCATAGTCTTTTCAGTTTTTTTGGTATGCATCTGAGAGTTGCCCAGTGAATAAAGACGACAGAAGACTCGATGCCTTTGAGTTATGGTACTAGAAAAGAGCGCTAAAAATCCCATGGACTGGCAAAAGAATTAACAAATATGTCCTAGAGAAAGTGCATCCAGGATGCTCCTTAGTGGGAAGGATGGAGATATTTTGTCTCACATGCTTTGAGCATAGACTTAGCAGATGCTGGTCCCTGGATAAAGACATACTGCTTAGAAAAGCAGAGGGTCAGCAATGAAGGGGAAGGTCCTCATGAGATGGATTGACCCAGTGACTGCAACAATGAGCTTTACTGTGACAAAGGTAATGAGGACAACACACAATAGGGCAAGGTACAACTCTGATTCTCATAGGGTTGCTATGAGTCTTATTCAATTTGATGGCATCTAACAACAATAACTGACCACGAGAACATTAACCTTCATGAACCTGATTAGAAGAATTAGGTGGTAGACTATTACCATTGTTGCCCACTCTTTAAAGGATTGCAATATAAGATCCTGGGGAATGTAAGGGAAAATGTGGAGCAAAACTTAAAAATACAAAAGGACCAGGTTTACCGCTCTAAAAGAGTTTGATGAAATCCTGGAGAGTGTGAACTTTAGTAGCACTTTAAATCTGGAACAAAATTTACTCCTGTAGCTCAGTTGTGTCAGAATTAGTGAGACTGGCTCAGGACAAAAGGGTTCAGAGCTGCTGTACCTAGGGTCGCTATGCATCACAGGCGACGCAACCAATACCATTCTATGACAGATTTGGAAGCAGGAATTGCATCCACTTCCTAAACAAGTTGCCTTCAGAAACTCTATGAACTTTGATAAATGCCGATAATTGTAGAGGGGCTTCAGGCCTTTTGTTCATAGGGTCGCAATGAATCATGCTTGACTTGAAGGCAATCAACAACAACAACAACAGCTCAATTTTAAGTCATACAATATGTTGTTAGGAGCTACTGCATCTACTTCCACTCACAGCAATTCTTTGAATAGCAGATTGAACCTTTGCCCTATCCTGTGCTGTTTTCATACTCTACCATGTTTAAACCCATGGTTGTGGCCACTATGTCAATCCATCTTGTTGAAGATCTTCCTCGCCTTTGACAATCCTCTAGTTTTCTCAGCATTATGTCCTTATACATGAACTGGGAACTCCTCACAACATGATCAAAATATAAAAGGTGAAATTTTACCATTCTTGCCTCTTAGCATACTGGTTGCACTTCTTCCAAGACAGATTTGTTCTTTTGACAGTCCACGGAGGTATTTATTATTCTTCACCAATATCACAATTTAAAGCCATCAATTCTTCCTAGTCACCTTTTGTTATTTTCCAACTTTCAGATCTATATGAAACAATTGAAAATATCATGCTTTGGGAGAGATGCCCGTCAGCTTTTAAATTGACATCCCTATAATTTAACACTTTGGAGAGATCTCTTAGTGAAGATTTGCCCAATATAACACATCTTTTGGTTTCTTGACTGCAGCTATCACGAGTTTAGATTGTGAATCCAAGTTAAACAAATCTCTGACGTCAGTCTTTTCTCCATCTATCATAATATTGCTTATTGATTCAATTGTGATTATTTTTGGTTTTTTGATGTTGCAATATAATTCATAGTGAAGGCTGTAGTCTCTAATATTCCTAGTTAAGTGTTTCAGATATTCCTTTCAAGCAAACAAAATTCTGTCATGTGCGTAATGTGGCTTATTGATGAGTCTCCAATCCTACTGCCATATTCTTCTTCATATAGTTCAGCTTCTTGAATAATTTGCTCAAGATAAATATTGAATAGGTTTGGAGAAAGGATGCAATACTAGCACACATCTCTCCAGAGTTTAAACTGTGAATTATTGCCTCATTATGTTCAAATGAGTACTTCTTGGTCTATGTACAAGTTACATGATCACAATCAAGTGCTTTGAATTATCATTTTTCTCAATGTTACCCCTAATTTATAGTGATCCACACAGTTAAATGTCTTTTAATAAACTCAAGTAAAAGAAACAACTCAAGTAATTTTTTTATTATTTCTACCTTAAGCCAAGATCCATTTGATGTCAGTAATATTATCCCTTACTGCCAGCCCTTCTGAATCCAACTTGAATTTCTGGCAGTTTTCTGTCTGTGTACTGTTCCAGCCATTATGAAATATTTTACTTGTATGTAATATTAATCATATTACTTGATAATTTCTGCATTCTGTTGAATCACCTTCCCACTTTATAAATAAATATAAATGTAAATGTAAAGATAAAGATATAAGATGAAATAAGATATAAGATATATAAGATACAAGATGTAGAAATAGAGATAGAGAAATAGAAATAGGAAAATAGAAATAGAAATCTTTTCCAGTCACTTAGCCAGGTAGCTATTTTGATCATAACAAAGTGTGGCTGACTCTGAGAAGAATGGGAATCCCAGAACACTTGATCGTGCTAATGAGAAACCTATAGTTAGACCAAGAGGCAGTCGTTAGAGCAAGGAAACAGTGCATGGTTCAAAATTGGGAAGGGCGTATACCAGGGATGTATGTAGAAAAACCTTTATGTAGAACAGATCATCCAGAAGGTTGCGTTCTATGAGGAGAAATGTGGGGTCAGAATTGGTGGAAGATTTATCAACAATCTGCATTATGCAGATGACACAATCCTGTTTGCTGAAATTGAGAAGGACCTGAAGCACTTGCTGCAGAGGGTCAAGGACTGCAGCCTCCAATATGGATTGAGGCTCAATGTCAAGAAGACAAAGATTCTCACCACTGGACCAATTGGCAGCATCAGGATGGATGGTGAAGAGATTGAGATTGTTCACAGCTTTAGTTTGCTTGGCTCCACAGTCAACACTCTTGGCAACAATAGCCAGGAAATTAAAAGATGTATTGCTATGGGAAAGTCTGCCGTTAGGGACCACTCCAAAGTACTGAAGAGCAATGGTGTCTCTCTGGAGACTAAGGTGCATCTGATACAGGCCATGGTCTTTGCAATCACTTGTTATACGTCAGAGAGTTGAACAATGACTAGGGAGGATAGAAGGAGAATTGATGCCTTTGAGCTGTCATGCTGGAGAAGAGTGTTGAGGGTACCATGGACTGCTAGGAAAACAAACAGATTCATCCTGGAGAGGGTTAAACTGGGCGGCTTCTTGGAGGCAAGGATTCTGACATACTTTGGCCATATTGTAAGGAGGGACTGGTCCTTGGGGAGGGACATCATAATTGGGAGGGTGGAGGGACAGCGCAGGAGAGGAAGGCCCTCTATGGGGCGGACTGATGCAGTGACTAGAGTAATCGGGATGGGGTAGTGGAGACAGTGAGATTGGCACAGGACAGTGCAGAGTTTAGGGGTGTTGTACGTAGGATCACAATGAGTCGTAAGCGACTCAATGACACATAACAACAACAACAAGGTCTTTGCATACTCTGTCTTCTTGAGCTGCCCTTAGGAATTTATTGAACTGTCTTATTTAAGAATTTTCTCCTTTTGCTTATCTTTTCTATGTGCCAGAGCAAGTTTCTGAGTTTCTTCTGACATCTGCTTTGTCTTTTCTTTCTTTGTTGTCTTTAAATGATAATTTGTTTTCTTCATGGATGATGCCCTTGATGCCATCTCACAACCAGTCTGGTCTTCTGTCATGTCTGTTCAATGCATCTACTCTATTGTCAAAATGCTTTTTAAATTCAAATGGACCGACTTGTAGATGACCAATAACACCAGGAATGCACTCACTGTTTAGAATAACCCATCATATAAGTTCAAAAAACAACATTTGTCCAAGGATATAAGTCAAGAAGGCAGGAAAGGATAGAATAAAAGGATAAATAGAAATTAGAATTACAGAGAGGAAATAAAAAATGTTAAATTACAATGTGGAAATTTTAATTGACATTATGAAACAAATTAATAGCTGAAAGAAAAAAATTTCCTTGTAAATATTCATTCTAATAATAAAGTAATGGTAATCAAAATCAGCAATGTCACCTGATACTCAGACAATGTTAGATTCATGAATCAACTCAACTAAGACAAAATTTTTGAACAATAATAAATAATAACTGTTTTTTACAAAAACAAAATAAAACAAAGAAACATCACCACCAAAAACCAGAAAGCAGACAAAAAATGTGCTATGAGGTTGACTCTAATTTAAGCTTCAGAATAGAACTGTGCTTCAGTGGGTTTTTAATGGTTGTTTTCTAGTGGCTTATCAGTAGACATCTTGCTGGGCTTGAACTTTTAACTTTTTGGTTATCAACTGATGTTAAAAGCTTACATCATACAAAAACTCTCCAAGATATGTGATTGACATTTATTATGGGGCACTAACTTTTATAACTCTATTGTGTTATAATTCATTGAATTTTCTGGCAATTTAGAAGAACAACTATTTAGAAGGAGATTAGCTGTATCTTGAGGGTGCCAAAACTTTTTCTGGGGAGTCTTTGATTAGGGGTACAATGAAGATAAGTGAGGGTAGAAGGAAAAGGTAGTAGTAAAGCCTGGAATAGTGTCAGGTACTGTCTTATTTCATTTTATATTTTATCAAGCTCTGCTTCACATGCATATTTTCCCTGAAATATGCCAAAAAAGGATCGTGTCGAATGTGTAAATCTTTTACTAAAGTGTTACTACAAATTTTGAAAGCGATGAGTAGTAGAAATATCAGTAACCAAATTGCCTGAGGTTATATAGATTTTATTGTGCCCTTATCTTTTTTCTTCTGCTATTCTTTTTCTAAATTTTTTTTAAAATTATTTTTTTCTACTAGTTTGTTTACAAAATTCGAATACAAAGTCAAATAAATTCTTTCAATTTCCCTTAACCTCCCCCCATCAAACTATACAACCCAATGATTAATCCCTCCCTCCCCCTGCCCATCCATATCCCTCTGCTTCCAGACTCTCCTACCTCTCTTGGATCCTTATACTCATTCTAAGATAAATGATTATATAAAATATTTATCCTTGTGGGACTGAGTTAGTTCACTCAGTATTCTGCTCTCCAGTCCCTCCCAAGTTAGGTAATAATTTACAAAATCATTGCTCCTGCATGCTGCATAGTATTCCATTGTGTGAATGGACCATAATTTCTCAATCCATTGATTTGTGGTTGGACATTTGGGTTGTTTCCGTGTTCCTGTGATGATGAATAATGCTGCTATGTACTGATAAAAGTGTACAGAATACTCTTCAGCTATACTTATTCATCATTCAGTTCTCAGATGCATAGCAAGTAATTGAAAAGACCATGGCATGAATCGGGCACACGTTGGTCTTCAAACTGAAATCATTGCTCCCCAGTAGTTTGGAGAGGTCCCTAACTGCTTACTCTCTTGTGTCCTTATCTTTCAAAGCATTCTTTGTTTTTGTTTGAATGAAAGCTTATAAGACATATTGGTTTTTCATTTAATTATTCATATACATTTTATAATAGTATTTTTAGTTACAATATTGTAGTTATTTTCAGTAATAGTCAAACACTTTGTGGAAACCTAACATAACCAAATATCATAATGCTCCCTCTGTGCCCACCAATTTATATCATAAGTTGGTCCCATATAAAAATGGTTGGACATAGAAAAAAAGAAGTTAAACTATGGGAACCCTGGTCCCTGAAAATACCTGATGATGAAGCACTTGGATTTACACTGAATAATTTTCTTCAACTCGTGAATTTGAAACACATTAATTTCCTAAGAATTGATTAATCTTCTTGGTCATCACAGAGATTGTTATGCCACAACCCTGAGAATAGTAATGTGTAAGGATCCTAAGAAACATCTCTAAGAATCTACTGTTGATGAAACTTGCAAGTCACTCACTTTATCTTCTTGGCTTAAAGGTCAGGATTTTCTGAAGCAACAATTGTAGCATTAGTGATGATCATTAAGAGCATATGAAGAGATTAACTGCAAGAAAAGTGTCCTGAGTATTTAGAGAGAAAACTGTAAGAAACAAGTTACTCACAGCATACAATTAAAGGCAGTTGTTTGACTCATAGCAATCCTATGTGCCATGCTCTGAAGCCAGCCCTATTGTGAATCAGTCTCATTGACTCTAATACTCTCACCCTAATGACCGTATTTACTGTGTCAGTCCATCTCATCTGGGGTCTTCATCTTCTGCACTGTTCCTCCACTCTTCCAAACATGATGACCTTTTCCAAGGACTGGTCCCGCCAGTCCTTGTGCCCAATGTGTGTGAGACAGAGCTTCAAAATTCTTGTCTCCCAGTCAGGAAACCAGGAGATATATTGCATTGGGTAAGTCTGCAGTCAAGGACCCACTCTAAATTACTGGGAAGCAAGGATATCAGTTTGAAGACTATGGTGCATCTAATTCAGGTCATAATCTTTTTGATCGCTTGTTATGCATCTGAGAGCTGTACAAGGAATAAGGATAAAAGGAGGAGAATGTATGCTTTTGAGCTTTGGTGATGAAAAGAGTACCGAATATGCCAAGGACTATCAAAAGAACAAACCTATGTCTTGGAGAAAGTGCAGCCAAAGTGTTCCTTAAAGACAAAGATGGCAAATCTTCATCTCACATACTTTGGGTTTGTTGCTGGGAGAGGTTATTCCTTGGAAAGAAACATCATGCTAGGAAAAGTGAAGGATCAACCAAAGAGAGGAAGACTCTTAACCAGATGGATTGACACAGTGAATACAGCAATGAGCTCAGGTATGTAGAAATGATGAGGATAGAATGGGGTAGGATGGAATTCAGATTTATTGTTCATTGGGTTACTGTAAGTTGTACACAACTTGATATCACCTAACAACAAAACAGCAACAAACTTTATAAGAGGGATTTTACATTTTTCTCCCTTGGAGTAGCTAGTGTATTTGAACACGGACCTTTTGGTTAGCAGTCACTGTTGTTGTTACGTGCCGCTCAGTCAGAACCAACCAATAGCTAGCCCTCCAGCAGGTTTTCAGAGACATTAAATCACATGAGAAGAGATCACCCATTCCTTCTCCCACGGAGTAACTGGTGGATTTGAACTATATGCCTTTAGGATCACAGCACGGTTTCTTACCACAGGTCACCAGAGTCCCAGGACCACTTACATTAGTGATGAAATGTCCATATTAGGCACTTGATGTATGTTGACTTTCATTTTCATAAAGGGGAAAGCTGTCTGCCTTGACAGTATTCAGAATGGAATAAGAGAAATAGAAGCATTTGATCGGTGATTTCCAATCCTGACTGATGAGTAAAATTTCCTGAGAAGTTGTGTATAGTGTTAGGCCTCCAGGTCTTCACATTAAAAAGTCTTATTTACTTGAATTTAAAAAAATATATAATTTTGTTTATACTGGACATATGTGAATAAAATTAGAAAAGAGGACAAACACAAATCAAAGAGCAAGAGCAGGACATATAGTCATAAAGCTTCTAAGTGAAGAGGAAGTAAAGGTAATATGAGCTGTTACTACCTTGGGAATAAATTATTGATTTATGAAGTAACTTCCAAAAAATTAGGAAACTTCTTCAATAATGTGAAAGAAAAAAAAGGAAAATAATATAGCCCTAGGAAACTGTAAGACAACAGCAATGAGGGAAATTCTAAGAAAATCCGTAAACAAAATGAACTCATCACAGAAAGGTAGACTGAATAAAAAAAAAAAATCATCAACACCATAGGAAAATGTGCAGCACCAAACACTGCATAAAGTGGGTGTGTCTAGGAGACATTATGGTAAGCAAAGTCAGTCAGTCATAAAATGACTACTGTGGTATAAATCTACTACTATAAAGAGCTAAGGAAAGGTATACATACAGACAGAATTAATTTTGTACGGTTATTAGGGATGGGAAGGAGGCCAGAGGGGAATAAAAATTAATACATGGATACATTGAAGTAGGAAGAAATTCATTAGACAATATGTATTTATCAGAAATTGTAATTAATTCATTAATTCTAGTGGTCAAGTTATCTGGAGGACAACCACTTGGCCAACTGACTGGAAGAGATCTATATTTGTTCCCATTCCAAAGAAAGGTGACCCAACAGAGTGTGGAAGGTATTGAACAAGATCATTGATATCACATGCAAGCAAGATTCTACTGAAGATTATCCAAGAGCGACTGGAACAGCACATCAACAAAGACCTGCCAGAAGTACAAGCTGGGTTTAGAAAGGGTCGTAGTACAAGGGATATTGTAGCTAATGTTAGATGGATGTTGGCTGAAAGCAGGGAGTACCAGAAGAATGTCTATCTGTGTTTCATTGATTACGCAAAGGCATTTGACTGTGTAGATCATAACAAACTGTGGCTGACTCTGAGAAGAATGGGAATTCCAGAACACTTGATTGTGCTAATGCGAAACCTCTACTTGGACCAGGAGGCAGTTGTCAAAACAGAGCAATGAAACACTGCATGGTTCAAAATTGAGAAGAGTGTATGTCTGGGATGCATCCTATCTCCATACCTTTTTAACCTATATGTAGAACAGATTGTCTGGGAGGTTGGGCTGTATAAGGTGAAGTGTGGCATCAGGATTGCAGGAAGATC
The DNA here is from genome assembly GCF_000299155.1 of Elephantulus edwardii. Lineage (NCBI taxonomy): Eukaryota > Metazoa > Chordata > Mammalia > Macroscelidea > Macroscelididae > Elephantulus > Elephantulus edwardii. Next base: position 2,434,325 of record NW_006399860.1, read on the forward strand.
TATCAACAATCTGTGTTATGCAGATGACACAACCCTGATGCAACTGAGGAGAACCTGAAGCGCTTGCTGCAGAAGGTCAAGGATTCTAGCCTTCAATATGGATTGAGGCTCAATATCAAGAAGACAAAGATTCTCACCACTGGGCCAACTGGCAGCATCAAGATGGATGGTGAAGAGATTGAGATTGTTCACAGCTTTAGTTTGCTTGGCTCCACAATCAAACTCTTGGCACCAGTAGCCAGGAAACTAAAAGACATATTGCGATGGGAAAGTCTGCTGTTAGGGACCACTCCAAACTACTGAAGAGCAATGGCATCACTCTGGACATTAAGGTGCACCTGATACAAGTCATGGTCTTTGAAATCACTTGCTATGCATCATAGAGATGGACAATGACTAGGGAGGACAGAAGGAGAATTGATGCCTTTGAACTGTGATGTTGGAGAAGAGTACTGAATATACCATGGACTGCTAAAAAAGCGAACAGTTTCATCCTGGTGTTAAATCTGGCTGCTTCTTGGAGGCTAGCTGACATACTTTGAACATGTTGCAAGGAGGGACCAGTCCTTGGAGAGGGACATCATGCTTGTGAGGGTGTAGGGACAGCGCAAGAGAGAAAGATGAGGTGGATTGATTCATTGACTCGGGTAATAAGGATAGGTGTGTCCGAGGCAGTGAGATTGGCACAGGATAGAGCAGGGTTTAGAACTCTTGTACACAGGGTAACTATGAGTTGCAGGGAACTCAACAGCACACAAGAAGAAAAAGAAGAAGAAGAAGAATAAGTTGTATGAAGCTGACCTGCAATCGTGAAGCTACATGGTTCGAATCCACCAGTTTCTCTGCTGGAGAAAGATGAGCAGTCTCCTCCTGAGTGATTTACTGCCTCTGAAAACCCACTGGAGAGTCAGCTATGTATAATTTCTGACTTGATGGTACATAACAACAACAACAACATTGGAATTAATATTAGAAAAGTGTATAAGAATGATTAAACATAATTATGTAATATAAAACAAAATATATAAAAAAATCGAACCAAAAAACAATATAACTTTTAAAGTTTCCCTCTAATAAACAACACAAGGACAATTTTTTAAAGACATCCCAAAACCACTGAAGAAATGTAGAGAATTAGCCAAGGAGAAAATTCCAAGTGAAGATTTAGCTGCAGCTAGGGATTGTCAAGGATTGCCAAATGCGACCAGAAGAGAGGATGTAACAGTTCCTTCCCCAGAGCCCTTAGAAAGAACCACTATGGCCAATCTCCTGGTTTGGATTATTCTTTTTTAAGGTATTTTAAAAATTGATATTTTAAAGAAAGATTATAGATAACTTGTATTTCCATTCATTCATTGTTGCACATTTTCATCCCTGCCCACCCTTCCCCCTAGTTTGCTTTCCACTTAAAAAAAGAAAAGATAGAATCGTTCATTTTTATACAATTCCTCCTGGCCCCCAGTTCACATTACTATGCAGCTCTTATACTGGACTCTTGTAATGACAATAATACCTAATCATATATTCCTTTTAAACAGTTCTCTCCCCTCATCTGCTTCAATGCAGTACACATTATTCATCCCTTCTCCCAGTTTCCCCCCAAACCTGATGTCAGTCCTGTTTTTTATAACAGTAGCATTATACAGTATTTGTCCTTCTGTGGCTGAGATATTTCACTCAGCATAATGTCCTCCACAGTCACCTATTTTGTATATTTCCTTAGTTCCTTCCTTTCCAATGTTGCATAGTATTCCATTATGTGAATATACCACAGCTTCTCTATTCATTCATCTTTTGATGGGCACTTAGGTTGTTTCCAACTCTTAGCTATTGTGAACAAAGCAGAAATAAACATAGGTGTGCATATATGTGACTGGTTGGAAGTTCTAGTTTCTTTAGAGTATATTCCCAGTAGTGGAATTGTTGGGTCAAATGGCATTTCTAGTTCCAACTTTTTGAGATAGTTCCATAATGCCTTCCATTGTGTTTGCATTTTACATTCCCACCAACAGTGAATAAAGCTTCTAGTTTCTCCACAACTTCACCAGCGTTTGTTGTTTGCGGCTCTGTTGAATTTTGCTATTGTTACTGAGGTGAGATGATATCTCATAGTTGTTTCAGGATGACTTCTTGTTGTTGTTGCTATGTACGGTCAAGTTTGAACTGCCTCATAGCTAAACCAGCGTCAGTGAGTTTTCAGAGGCTTTAAATCAAATCACTCAGGAGAAGATTGCCTATCTTTCTCCAGAGAAGCAGCTTGTGGATTTGAACCAAGAGTTGACAGCACTGCCTCTTACCCACTAGGCTTCCAGAACACACATATCTGTGTGGCAATAAATTTTTGTTCTTCAAAGGCTTCCACTTTGTGGTATTTTGTAGTGGTATCCCTAGAAAAGAAAGAAATTTACAGTCTTTACAGGGGACATACCAATGTGCCTGTGTTAATGCTGCACTGTATTCAATGGCACTTAACAACAACAACATTAAAGTTAATTGATATGTAGAATAATAAACTTGATTAAGGTACATCTTTAAATTTCCTGGTTCTTCCAATCCTTTGAGCATTGGAGTAAATGTGAATGAATAGCTGAAAGTAGAAACTATAACAGTCTTGTTTGCTCTTAGACGTTTTGTGGCTGACTTCTATTCTGCTTGGGGTTGCCATTATGAGCAACCTCTTTTCCAGAATGTCCTTTTGTTATCCTACCAGAGTCAGAGAGGACTATGAAAGACTTGTGGGTTTTGAGGAAGTTGAAGTATTTAACACATGGTAATTTAGGAATATAGCATTTTCTGAATATACAGTTACTAGGAACTTGAACTGAATTGACCCGGGAATCCAAACTTGGGACTGACCAACTGACTTCAATTTCTGAAACAATAAATTGATTGGTTAACCACAAACCAGTGGAGAAATGTTTCAATTTTAACCTACTCAACCTATTAAAACCAGAACCAGTCAAGGTTATTTTTTTTCTTTTCCTAAAACCACAGAACCAAAACATCAAAATATTTGCAAATCAAGCCTAAGCCAAAATTAAATTTGCTTGCATTACTGACATTTACTTTCATAGTTAAAATACTTTTTTTGGGAAAACATTTTATATGTTTTGTATTAATACTAGCTCAATGGTAGAACCTTATGTTTAAAGATCTCAGAAATGCTATCAATATTTAGAAAACATTGCAAGTATGTTATAGTTAGAATATTGATTTAAAAAAACAGTCATAGATAGAATATTGATGGTTCACTGAAGGTCAGAGGAAGAAGTGAAAAGTGTCTTTGACGTCAAACTTTTAGATGCTTGTTGTATCATTCATTAAACCAAATTTCCAACAAATTAAGAACTTTATTTTGTAGTATTCATTTATTTGGTAGCGGTAATGAACCACGAACCAGAAAGCCACGGCACATGAGCCACCGTGCTCCACCGGTGAGCTACATCTCCAGACCCTATTTTGTAATATTCATAAGGAAAGAAACAATAAATGCATCTATCTTGCATAGTACTTTCTACTTATTTGTACTAGCACTGAGAAAATGCTAAGATAATGAAATTAGATATAGATAGATAGATAGATAGATAGATAGATAGATAGATAGATAGATGATAGATAGATATGTGCGTGTAGGTGTATATATATATTTACATATATTTTAAAAAGCACAGAAAGTTGTGGTTTTTTCCAACAATATGTGCTCACCCCTTATTTCTATGTTCCATTTTAGCAATTCTTGCAATATTTAAAATATTTTCATAATACTATCTCAGATGTAATATATTCCAATAGTGTGTAAACATAGCTTTTATATGCACTGGCAAGTAAAGAAATTCCTGTGATTTGCTTTATAGCAATATTAATTTTATTGTGGTGGTCTGGAAAGGAACATACAATCTCTCAGAGACTGGTATGCTTGTAATAATTCTTTGGCATGGAATTTTTTAAAAAGCTAACAATAATATGCAAACAACTCCACAATGGCTGCAGGGCCTATTGTCCATTTCAGTGTGGATGATTAGAAGATGAGGGACTTAGACATTTCCTGGCATATTCTGATGTCATTGTTCTGATGTACAAGTATGTGTGTATGTGTTTGTGCACAAGTGTTGGAATTCTTTCAAGATTTTAGAAAAAAAGTAAAGAGCAGAGGCACTGTAAAAAAGAAATTAGAGATATATCTCCTTTCAAATTGATGATGTATTTAAAATATTTCTGTAAGTATGAAGAAATGTAACAGATACTCATGTACTTATTCTTCACTTATATGAATCAATATTTTGCGACATTTTCTTCCAGACTTCATGTTCTTTCTATTTTTCAACTTTTTAAGAAATAAAACACTATTAATGAAGTAGAGATCTCTATGTTGTTGTTATGTGCCATTGAATTATCTGTCTCATAGTGACCCTATGTACACTAACGCTGAAACCTGCCCTCTTCTGAGCCGATCTCATTGTCTCTGACAGACCTAATCCCATTTCTCCAGTCATTGACTCAATCCATCTCATTCTAGATTTTTCTCTCCTGCACTGACCCTCTACCCTTCCAAGCATGATGTCCCTCTCCAAAGACTGGTCCCTCCTGGCCACATGCCCAAAATATGTGAGACAGAGCTTCAAAATCCTTACCTCCATGGAGAGGCTTGATTTTCCCTCTCCAAGATGAACTTGTTTGTTCTCTTTGTAGTTCATGGTATGTTCAACATATTGCTCCATCACCACAATTCAAAGTAATTGATGTTTCTTCTATCATCCCTAGCTATTGTCCAGCTCTCGGGTGCATAGCAAATAATTGTGAAGACTATAGCCTGGATCAGGTGCACCTTAATCTCAAGACTGACATCATTGCTCTAGAGGGATTTCTGACAGCCAACTTGCCCAATGCAATTTGTCTTTTGATTTCCTGACTGCTGGTGCCAGGAGTGTTGATTGTATAAACAAGCAAGCTGAAATTATCAACAATCTCAATCTCTTCTCCACGCCTCATAAAGTGGCTAATTGACCCAGTGGTGAATACCATTATTTTCTTGATGTTGAGCTTCAGTCCATATTGAAGACTACAGTAGTTGACCTTCTTTAGCAAATGCCTCATGTCCTCTTTTGTTTCAACAAACAAGGTTCTGTCATCTCCATAATACAATTTATTGATTAGTCTTCCTCCAATCATAATGTCCCATTCCTCCTCATAAAAGTCCAACCTCCCAACGTGATCTGTTCTGCCTTATCAGTTCTGGATATCTGTTCAATATAGATTGAAAAGGTGTGGAGAAATTATACATCTCTGATACACACCTTTCCTGATCTTGAACCATGCAGTGTTTGCTTCCTTGCTCTGATCTAATTACTGCTTCCTGGTCTAAGTATAAGTTTCTACATGGCTTTTTAAAAAAGCAACACATTTCTTCCTCTTTCCAGAGGTCCTGTTCACAACCAATGGAGTTGCTTCTGATTCACCTTTGAGTTTCTTAGGATGTAAGTCTCCATAAGAGGAAATCATCCCATAGTTATAAGTATATTTATGTATATAATTGGAGCAGCTGGTGGATTTAAGTTGCCAACCTCTTGGTTATGAGCTCTCCCACTCATACTTCTTACTCCAAAATGTAGTATTTTATATTCCCGTGTGTGTCTTCAAATGTTGTGTTACTGAAGTAAATCTGTACACGTTTTCTGCATGTCTCTATTGTGTGTGAGTGCTTTTGTTTGTGTGCTGCAGAGCTCTGGTGGTGGTGTCCGCAGGGACGTGAGCTGCTAACTGAAGGGTGACTCCTCTTCAGTTATCTGAATCTACCACTGACTCCACGGGAGAAAGACGACAATCTTTTCTTGTACCACTTACAGTCTCCTAGTGGAAGGTCAAATATGAGTGGTTCCAACTGTCGACTCTTAGCTGACATTCCAGAGAGTTTTCAGAGGCAGTAGATCGTGTGGGAGAAGATTTCTCATCTTTTTCCCACGGAGCAGCTGGTATATTCAAAATACCTACCTTCGGATTGGCAGTGCAGCTCCTTCCCACTAGGCCACCAGAACTCCCTCAGTTGCAATGAGAATGGACAAAGAAGCAAGTCATATTGTTGTTGTGATGTTGTGTACCATCGAGTCAGAAGTGACCCATAGCTCACCCTCTGGTAGGTTTTCAAAGGCTCTTAATGACACGGGAGGAGATTGTTCACCTTTCTCCCTTCGAGAAGCTGGTGTACTTGAACTGTGTGCCTTTGAGATTGCAATACAGCTTCGTGCCACTAGGCCATCAGAGTTTACCCATACTATTTTGCTTAATTGCATGGTTTTTGAGATTATGTTGATAAAAATAATACGATGTCATTCATTTTACTGATTCTTGTAGTGATCTTTATTAATTCCTTGTTTTATGGTCACTTAATTTGCTTTTACACTTTTCAGTTTTACAAATTATGTGAAAAATGAGCATTCTTGTATATGTTTCATTGTGTATGTGTGTGATTGATTATCTCTGACACATATGTATCCAGGAGTTTGACAGGTAGGAAGAAGACTTGGTGTCATGAATGATTAAGTGCTTGGCTATTAACTGAAAAGTTAACTATTTTTTCCCTTTCCTCTTTTCCTCCATCCCTTTTTTTAATCCTTCCCTTTTCTACAATTTAAGCAGCTTGAACAGACCAAACTCTAGCACAACTTTTTGCTTCTATTGGTGTCTCAAGTTCCTTTTCTGAACAGAAGCTCAGACTGAGAGTTAAGCAAAACCCAAACAAGCAAACAAGAAGCCCAACAAATAAACAAAACCTACAGTATGACCCTGCCTTTTTGTAAAATCACTGCCCAGAAAGGAACCTCTTAATTCCATGAGTGGATTGTTTTAAAACATACTCTGAGGGAGATGAATTTGATTCTTTATTTCTCCAGGTTCTCTGGCCTCCTATGACTTTAACTGCAGGCTTACATTTTCTGAAGTATGTCTGCAGTGAAGCCAAGCAAAGCACATTAACAGACCTAGCATGCCAAGGCTAAGTAATCCAGTAAAAGTATTCTTGTTGTGCAGTGCATGCATTCATAGGACCATTTTAGTTATTGCTGTAATTAGTTCTGATTCAAGTATTCCACAGAGAATGAGCCTTCCAGATTGAAAGTGGTCAGATGCAGGTTGGCAGTGGGAATGTAGGATGCAGATGGCAGGCAGAGCCTGAAGGAGAGATGAGCGATGCTTCTATATGCCTCAATTTCTGGCATTTCTGATTTTTATATGGACATTAAACTTGGTCAAGCTGAAGTGCCATTTGCTCTAAGAGAGGATAATGTACACTTCTCCCTATGCATTCTAAAAAGTAGATGGAAGCTGGAAGTGGCTGCCTGTGGGATGGCACCAGCAACATCTACATTAAGGAGTGTATGCGATGGGAGACTTACAAATAAGAAGAGATTGTTATGTTTGTGTAGTTCCAGTCTTAGGTGTCTGATGCTACTGCAGCAGTAGTATAACAGATGAGTGGCTATAACAAATGGAAATGTTCTCTCTTATGAGCTAGGAAGCTAGAAGTCTGAATTAAAGGTGCTGGCTCTAGGGGAAGGTTTTGTTTCTATGTATATTTTGGGGAGTTTTCTATGTGGGTTTAAGGATGGTCTCAAAAGATCTGATCCTTTGTTCATAGAGAAAATGAAGAGTCATAGTTGACTTGATAGCACCCAACAAAAACAACAACATTTTAAAGGGCACCCCTACTGCCTAAGACAACTTCTGAAAGATGGAGAAAGATGGCTGAAAGGGACCGTCTCTGGAGTTCACATTTGAAGGATGCGGGCAATCACCAGACTGATGTAGAGAATACTCTAAGTACTTTGTTTGCAAAGCTTGTAGGGGCATCAAAGAATACCTCTGATTTTGGGAACTAATAAATGTAAGAAGGTTTGAACTTGAGAGAGCAAATAAGAGTTGAGACTGGAAAAGCTTGGAAAAACCCCTAGATCCTGAATGGATTTTGCTATTAGAGAGTTAGAGTGTTTGGCCTGTGTCATATATACAAAAGATATATCATTGAGAATTTTAAAGAGAAGACTAACATTCAGATTTGATACTTCCCAGTAGAGATGAGAGGGTAGGTTGTAGAGAATAATACATTATTATTGTCATTTTTAGGTGCCACCAAGTCAAGTAAGACTCGTGGTAACCCTGTGAACAATAGAGCTGAACTCTGTCCTATTCTGTGCCATCCTCATAATTTCGGACACACCTGCACTCATTGCTATAGTCACTGTTTCAATCCATCTGGTTGAAGGTCTTCCTCTCTTTCTCTGACCCTCCACCTTTCCAAGTATGATGTCCCTCTCAAAGAATAGCCTGTCCAAGCAACATACCCAAAGTATACTAAGTGAAGCTTTGTCATCTTTGCCTCCAAGGACCACCCTGGCTGTACTTTGTCCAAGATAGATATGGATTTTTTGGGGGGTGGGGTGGGGAAGCAGGCAGTCCTTAGGATATTTCGTACTCTTCTCCAACACTACAGCTCAAATGCAAAAAGAATAACATGATGGAGAGTTAAAAAGGAGGTATGAGCTAATGCAGTAGGGATGCAGAAGAGTGGACTGCTTTTGGGGATAGAGTAAGGAGTAGAATTGTAGTATCAACATGTATATGGAGCTCTGATTACACAAAGATTGAATGCTCAATTATTAGCTGACAGGGTTTATAGTTAAGCATCCTTGGAAGTTTTCTTGAAAGCTCTTTAACTTCCCCCCCCCCCCATAGCACTTTAGGAGAAAGACTTGACCACCTACTTCTGTAGAGATTGCAGTCAAGCAAACCCTCTGGGACAATCCTTCTCTGTTTCGTGAGGTCATCAGCATTTAGAAATAGACTTATTGACACTTAACCACAAGTTAATGAGAACAGAAATGTTAGAGAAGACTGCCAAGCTTATGGCATGAGAAACAGAAAGGATGGAAGTATTGTTGCTGTTTTTATGTGCTGTTGAGTTGCCTGCGACTCATAGCGACCCTTCTCTATCCTGAGCCAGTCTCACTGACACTAACCCTACTAACAACCCCACTGCCCCACTTACTGTGTCAGTCCATCTCCCCTGAGGTTTTCTTCTCCTGTGCTGTCCTTCCATCCTTTCAAACATGATGTCCTTCTCCAAGGACTGGTTTCTCCTGGCCATGTGCCCAAAGTATGTGAGACAGAGTTTCAAAACCCTTGCCTCCAAGGAGAAACTTGGTTCCATCCTCTCCAAGACAGACCTATTTGTTCTCCTAGCAGTCCATGGTCTTTGCAATTGCTTGTTATGCATCAGAAAGTTGGACAATGACTAGGGAGGACAGAAGGAGAGTTGATGCCTTTGAGCTGTGGTGCTGGAGAAGAGTACTGAATGTACCATGGACTGCCAAGAAAACAAACAGATTCATCTTGGAGAGGATTAAACCAAGCAACTCCTTGGAGGCAAGGATTCTGGGGCTTCGTCTGACATACTTTGGACATGTTGCCAAGAGGGACGGGTCCTTGGAGAGGGACATCATGCTTGGGAGGGTGGAGGGACAATGCAGGAGGGGAAGACCCTCTATGAAATGGATTGATTCGGTGACTGGGGTAATTGGGATGGGTGTGTCAGAGGCAGTGCGGTTGGCACAGGATAGAGCAGGGTTTAGGGCTGTTGTGCATAGGGTCGCTATGAGTCGAAAACAACTCGATGGCACATAACAACAACAACAACAAAAACAACAGCAGTCCATAGTAGGCTCAAGACTCTTCTCCAATATCACAATCCAAAAGCGTAGATTCTTCTTCTGTCATCCTTGGTCGTTGTCCAGCTCTCTGATGCACAAAAAGTAATTGTGAAGACCATGGCCTGGATCAGGTGCACCTTAGTTTCTAGACTGACATCATTGCTCCATAGCACTTTGGAGAGGTCCCTGACAGCAGACTTTTCCAAAGCAATTAGTCTTTTGATTTCCTGACTGCTGGTGCCAAGAGTGTTGATTGTGGAACCAAGCAAGATGAAATTGTTACCAACCTCAATCTCTTTTCCATCTATCATGGTGCTGCCAATTGGCCCAGATGTGAGAATCTTTGTATTCTTTTTTAAAAAATACTAGTTTATTTACAAAATTAAAATACATTGTTTTTGAGAACAGATTCTTCCAATTTCCCTCACCTCCCATCCATCAAATTATACAACTCCATGATTAATCCTCTCTCCCCCTGCATATCCTCATCTCTCTGCTTCTTTGTCTTTTTGATGTTAAGCTTCAATTCATATTGAAGCCTACAGACCTTGACCTTCTGCAGCAAATATCTTAGGCCTTTTTCCAGTTTCAGCAAACAAGGTTGTGCCATCTGCATAATGCAGGTTGTTGACGAGTCTTCCTCCAATCTTGATGCAACACTTCTCATAAAGTCCAGCCTCCTGAATGATCTGTTCCACTTACATATTGAAAAGGCTGGAGGTAGAATGCATCCCTGACACACTCTTTTCCTAATTATGAACCATGCAGTGTTTCCTTGCTCTGTTTTGATGACTGTCTCCTAGTACAAGTATAGTTTTCACATAAGCACAATCAAGTGGTTCCCCATTCTTCTCAAAGTTAGCCACAATTTGTTATGGTATTACAATTTAAAAAGTCTAGTTCTTCAATTAAATTTAAACATGAACATTTTACACAAAGCTTGAGATATTAAAATATTCAGCTCAAAATGTTTACTCATCAATTGCAAGTAAGTTTCTAGAACTGAAATCAGTGACATCACTAGGATTAGTGACACCCAATGCATTAACTCATAGTGTCACATCACTCTATCCACCATAAACCTCCTCCCATACCAGATCACAAAGAATGTTTAGTAATGTATCCTATCAAATTTAATCACAGAAGAATATGTGGTAAAATAGCTTTAAATTTCTGAAGTGTAATAGTTCTCAAGTTATATGAATGTCATTAACAAGATTGTTTTAAAGAATCTTTCTGTAATGAATTTCATTATAGTAAAATGATAACATTATTAATATCAGAGTAGAAGCCTTTTTTGGTTTTCTTTTCTTTTTCTCCCCTTTAATTTGTTGTTGCTGTTGTTGTTGTTGTTGTTAAATGCTGTCGAGTTGCAGGCAACTCATAGCGACCCCTTTAATTACTGTTTTGTTATCAAAAATTCTCAAAAAATTCTCAGTGTAGGCTCCCAAGTCCTAATTTGCACAATATTGTAACTAAAACAGCAATAAATATAACAAAGTCAACACCTGCAGGCAGTTAGCAGCATGGAAAATGAGTGAACATACACTTATAGTACTCACAGACAAAAATGCATGCTTTGAAGCATCATTACGATTGCATAATAATGATAGCTCTGACTGAGGCATGCTACCTATGGCTGTAGAATAGATTTTACACAAATATTTCATAAAGTCATTTTTAAAATAACATTTTTATTTTAGACTAGTTTACTTATAAAGTTTGTATACATGGTTTTTCACACCAGATCTTTCTTACTTCCTTTACTCGTCACTCCGTCCACCCATCAAATTGTGTGACACAATGATTAACCTCCTGCCCATCCCCACCCCTTTACTCCTACCCTCCACTCTGTGGATCCTCAGACACGTTTTGCTGGTTATCTTTCTATTTCTACAATAATGCTCTTATAAAGTATTTGTTCTTATGAGACTGAGTTAATCCACTTAGCATAATGCTCTCTGGTTCCTCCCAAGTTAGGTATTGATTTTCAAATAATTTCTCTTTCTCAATCTATTAGATTGTGGTTGGATATTTGGGCTGTTTCCATGTTTTGTGATGGTGACTAACACTGTTATGAATATTGGTGTATAAAGTCTCCGTTTGTACCTCAGTTCTCATTTTCTCAGAGTATTTTCCAAGCAGTGGAATAGCTGGGTCATATGGAATTTCTATGTTCAACATTTTTATTTAATTTTCTTTTATATTCAAACCTTTAATTGCTCACAGAATAAATGTGTACAGTGTTGGGTGGGCTTGGGCTGGCCCACAGTCACAGAGATCACCATTTACAGACACTACTCTGGTGGCTGCCCACCTTCCTTCCCCAAGACTTTTGACTGCCCTCTGATGACAACACTATCAACAAACACAAGCCCACTGATTTGTGCACCTGTGTCTGACTTGCCCCACAACTCACCACACAATCTCTTGAGTGTATTAACGCATCTCATTTCCCAGAGAGCACAGGGTTCTGGAGCGCAAGTGCTGAGTGTAGGGATGGGAGATGGTGAGCCAGGTACTCTCCATTGCAGTGTGAGCTACTGCTAGTTCCCAAACAGCTTAAATGTCAAATCCAACCAGAACTCAGGGGGCAAGGATTTGAAAGCTAAAAGCTATACTAATCACTTACCACTAAACTTTAAGCAATAAAAAGCATGAAAGAGTACAAACAGAATGCCAGCATCCAACATTTTAATGAGGTTCTACTGTGTCTCACTCAATGCAGGCATGTTCAGCTTTTTGAGGAAACACCAAAGTGCCTTTCAATCCTACCAGTGTATACGAATTTTTTTTGCCTTTTAAAAAAATTATTATTATTAATTTCAGTGAACTTCTACAGAGATTTTGGAATTCCATTTATACATCATTGCACTTTTCTCCCCACCCACTCACCTCCACCCCTACCCCCAGTTCGCCCCTCTCCTTGAAAAGCAAAAGAAAAACTCCTTCATTGGTACACAATACTCCCCTGCCCCCCGCACACTCCCACCCCTACCCCACCCCAAGTATACTCCACTCTGCAACCCTAATTCCGGACTCTTATGATAATCCTAATGCCCTAAAATATATTAATTTTAAACTATTCTCTCCCTCATTGGCTTCAATGCAGTAACATAATTTAGCCAGTTTTTCTCAGTCTTACCCCCACCACGATGTTTATCTCTCCATATCCTTTCAACATTTACTTCTTGGTGTCATGTTAAACTTTGTTACTGCTATTGGGGTGAGATTGCATCTCTTTTATCACCAGTGATTTTGAGCATTTCTTTACGTATCTGTTGGCCATCTGAATATCTTCCTTTATGAAGTCTTCCCATATATTTATCAGTCTTTTTCTTTTGGAGGCCCTATAGGACTCTAAAATTTTGATGTGAGACTTTTGTCTGAAAGAGTGTTGCTCAATGTTTTTTCCCCAGTCAATACATTTTCTTTTCACCCTGCTGGGAAAAGTTTTTGTTGCACACAGGGATTTAATCTTTAGAAGGTACCATGAATCTGTTTTATCCTCTTCAGATTGTGCATTTCTGGCTATATTTGGTAGTCTCTTTATACCATAGACTAGTCCATCTAAGTTTGATCCCAGGTTGTCTCTAATGAACTTTATAATTTTGGGCTTTACTCCCAGGTCTCTGATCTACCTTGAGTTGATTTTTGTGTATTTGAGATGTGGATCTTGTTTCAGCTTTCTGCAGGTGACGGTCCAGTTTTGTCAGCACCATTTGTTGAAGAGGTTGTCATTTCCCCACTTGATAGCTTTGATTTCCTTGCCTAATATCTGTTGACCATGGATACTTGGGTCCATTTCTGGGTTCTCAATTCTGTTCCTTTGGTTTATGTGCTTGTTATTATACCAGTACCATGCTGTTTTGGTTACTACTGCTCTGTAATAGGTTTGAGGTTGGGAAGTGCTATGCCTCCCACTTAACTTTTGTTTTTCAGAAGTGCTTTGCTTACTCATGGTTTTTTCCTCTCCAAATGAACATGACAATTTTCCTTTCAATCTACTTGAAAAAAGAATTTTGTATCTGGATTGGGATTGGGATTGTGTTGAACATGTGGATTACTTTCAGTAAAATTATCATTTTCACATTGAGGTTTCCTATCCATGAACAGGGAACATTTTCCCCATTTATTTATGTCGTTTATTGTATCTCTCAGAAATGTTTTGTATTTTTCTTTGTACAGGTCTTTTGTGTCTCTAGTCAGGTTCACTCTCAAGTGTCTCAATTTGTGGTTGGCTACTGTCAATGGTATTGCTTTCTTAATTTCCTTCTCTGAGTTCTCTTTGTAAGTGTAGAGATATCCCACTGATTTTTGGATATTGATCTTGTATCCTGCCATACTAAATAGATCCACTAACTCTTAACATTTTTTATTGTTCTTATTGTTGTTTTTTGAGTACTTGGGGTTTTCTACGTACACTATCAAATCACGTGAATGTAGTGAAAGTTTAACCATCTCTTTGCCAGTCTGGATTTCTTTTCTTTTCTTTCCTTCTCTTTTCCTTCTCTTGCCCTAGCAAGCACTTCCAATACAATATTGAATAGAAGTGGTGACAGAGGGCATCCTTGTCTGGTCCCTGTTCACAAGGAAAATGCTTTTAGTCTTTCTCCACTGAATGATATTGGCATATATGCTTTCAGCTGTGCTGAGGAAATTATCTTCTATTCCAATTTTGCTGAGTGTCTTAATTAGGATGAAGTATTGGATTTTGTCAAATGCCTGTTTTGTATGAATTGCTAAGATCATATGATTCCTGTTGTTTGCTTTTTTAATGTGATGAATTACATTAATTGTTTTTCTTATATTGAACCATCGTTGCATATCTGCTATAAATCCCACTTGGTCATGATGAATTATTTTCTCACGTGTTTTTGGATTCCATTGGCTAGGATTTTGTTAAGGATTTTTGCATCTATACTCATGAGAAATATTTGTCTGTAGTTTTCTCTCTTAGTATTTACCTGGTTTTGGTATTAGGGTTATGCTTGCTTCATAGGATGAAACATTCATTTGGGTTTTTTGGGTTTTTTTGGTTTGAGGCATGCACGCTAAAGAAATGCATTTAGTTATTCAACCAACAGCATAACCATTGAAGGCACAGGAATAAAGGCCACACACTGACAGTATTGAGACTAAGAAGAAAACTGTCATTTCCTATTTTGAAAATTGGCATACCAGAAGATTTGAAAATCTGCTCACTGGCAATGTTAGATAAAGTGTATCAAACCTTATTAAGGTAGAACTGCATTTGGAAAGGAGGGAGTATGTTTGGGGGGAGTGAGCTCTGGTGGCTTAGTGGTAAGGATTTGTGCTGCCAATCCAAAGGCATTCTGTTTCAATCTGCCAGTTGCTCCACAGGATAAAGATAGACAGTTTCTTCCCATTTGATTTATTGCATTTGACAATTCAATGATGGGTCAGCTATGAGTCAATTCTGACTCAATGATACATAAAAACAACAAGAGGAAACAAAGAGGAGAGACTAGAACCCTTATTCACTGTTGGTGGGAGTGTAAAATGGTGCAACCACAGTGGAAAGCAGCGTGGCACTTTCTCAAAAACTTGCAAATAGAGATACCATTTGACCCAGCAATTCTGCTACTGGGAATATACCCTAAAGAGATCACAACCTACATCCAAGCAGATTTATGCATACCCATGTTTATTGTGGCTTTGTTCACAATAGCAAGGAGTTGGAAACAACCTAAGTGCCCATCAACAGATGAATGGATAGAGAAGCTGTGGTATAGTCACACAATGGAATACTATGCTGCATTTAAAAACAAGGAACTCATGCAATATTTTGAAAATGGGTGATCCTGGAGGACATTATGCTGAGTGAAATATCTCAGTCACAAAAGGGCAAATACTATATGGTGCCATTGTTGTAGAATGAGGCTGACTGAGAAAAACAGGATAAATTATGTTTACTGCACTGAAGCCGATGAGGGAGAGAATAGTTTAAAAGTAATATATTTTAGGGCATTAGGATTATCATAAGAGTCTGGAATGAGGGTTGCAGAGTGGAGTATACTCGGGGTGAGGGTGGGGGTGAGGGGGTACAGGGGGATTGTACACCAGTGAAGGAGTTTTTCTTTTGCTTTTCAAGGAGAAGAGTGGACTGGGGGTGGGAGTGGGGTGGGCAGGGAAAAAAGTGCAACAATGAATGGATGGAAATCCAAAATCTTTGTAGATGTTCATTGAAATTAATAAAAAAAATAATTAGGGAAATAAAGAAGTGCTGTGATGTCTACTTGGTGGTGTCAAGTCAACAACAATAAGGTCAGAGTTTTAAAAATACATTGTTGTGTCATCAGGGGCGATCAACTATGACTCCTAAAAACCCTATGAACCACAGATCTGAATCTTGGCCTATCCTGTGCCATCCACACAATCTACAGTCTTTGACAGGCACAATATCACTATTGCACTCACTGTATCAAACAATCTCCTTAAGGATATTCCTTGCTCTCTTTCTTTGACTCTCAACCTTTCCCAGCATGATGTCTTTTTCCAAGGGCCCCCCTGACAACATGTCTAAAGTATGATGGGAGAAGGTTGTGCAGTCTCCTGTACAGATTTGGAAACCCAATGAAGGGTTGTTAGGAACTGTAATCTTAACAGGGTAATGATGGTTTATAACACCATGGTTCTCCTTTAATTTTGAAAGATATGTTCCAAGACACTCAGGACACCTGAATGTGTAGGGAGTAGTATACTTTATATTTACCATGTGTTCCCCAAAATATGTATATACTTATGGTCATTTATTTTCTAAAATTGGCAAGGTAAGAGATTAAAATAACAACTAATAAAGTAGAACTTATAAAAGAGAAGTCTTAAATTACCAAGTCTAACTAACCATCACCAGCCAGTTTAACACCAATCATCCTTCAGGTCCTTTTCACTTCCATTGAGTAAAGTTGTGTAATCTACAAATACTAGGTTTTTACTGAGTTTTTCTGAAATCCTGACGTTGTACTTATCTTCATATAGTCTATCATCTTGGATTATTTGCTCAGTATACAAACTGAATAAGTATCATGAAAGGATGCAACCCTGACACACATTTTCCCTGGTTTTTAATCAACTGGTATCCTATGGTGGCCTAGTGACAAGAAGCTGTGCTGTCATCCTAAAGGCATGCAGTTCAAAACCACCAGCTGCTCAGCGGGAGAAGGATGGGCAATCTCCTGTGCAATTAACTGCCTCTGAAAACCTGCCATAGGGTCAGCTATGGGTCTGTTCCAACTCGACAGTACACAACAACAGTATCCCTCATTTAAATGGTGTTCTATTGGCATGAGTATAGATTCTGCATGACCACATTAAGTATTCTGTAATTCCCACACTTTGTAATGCCATCCATAATTTATAATAATCCACATAACTGACACCTTTTAATAGTTAATAAAACACAAGTAAGACTCTTTGTTGTGTTTTCTTCCTTTGGCCAACCTTCATCCAACTCAGCAATGAAATCACTCACTCATTTTACGTTCTCTTTGGATTTTTTTCTTGAGTTCCGGCAATTCCCTGTTAACATATGATTACAACTGTATTTGAATTCTTTTTAGCAAATTTTTTCTGGTTTGTGACAGTATGATATTAACTAGTAATTTTCATATTCTGTCAAATCATCTTTTTTTTTTTTGTAATGGGGAAAAAAATAATCTCTTCAAGTCAATTGGTCAACTAGCCTCTTCCAAATATCCTAGCATAGCATAGACACGTGAGCACTTCCAGAGTTGCTATCATTGACTGAAACATCTCAATTGGTGTTCTGTCAATTATTCTTGGAGCTGCATCTTGGAATTCTTCCTTCAGTACCATGAACTCTTGCTAACTCCTGAAATGGGCTTTCATTGTTGTTATCTGCCACCAAGTCAAAACTGATTCATAGCTGATCCTCCAGTGAATATTCATAGACATTGAACAACCCAGTAGGGGATTGCCTATCTTTCTCCCACAGAGCAACTGGGGAATTTAAGCAATGTGCTTTCAGGTTGGCAGCAGAGCTCCCTAAAAGGAATTAATATTTAAAAACTCTTTGTCGTACAGTGACTGTGTGTATTCCTTTGATGCAGCTTGACTTTCTTCTGTTGTTACCATTTATTCTTAATCATATGCTATTTCTTGAAATGGTTCCATATTGACCAATTCTTTTTGGTACAGTGTCTCAGTGTACTCCCTTCATCTCCATTTTAATGTGTCCTGTGTCACTCATTATTTTATACATAGATTCCTTCACTAAGGCAACTTGATGCTTGAAACATTTTAGGTTTTTAAGCTTAAGAAATGCTAAGAATCTTCTTTTAGTTTTCTAACTACAGCTCTTTGTAACACTGTATTTTATTTATTTTATTTATTTTATTGTAGTGTTTTGCTTTTTCTTTAATTCAGCTGCTTTACTTTATCATTTCTTTTATTTAACTAAACCGTCTTCTGGCGTAAGTATCAGAAACTGTTCTGAGATCAATTTTAATATTTTCTTTCATCTCTGCCTTTTAAGTTACCTTTTATTTTTCTTCAAGGCTTATATCCTTGATGTCTTCCTACACCTTGACTGCTCTTCATTTATCAGTGTTCAATGTTCAATGCATCAAATTTATTCATGAGGTGGTCTCTAAACTCATGTGGAACATGATCATGGTTGAATCGGGGTTCTTGGGACTTGTTTTCATTTTCTTCACTTTCAGTTTTCACTTGTATGTAAGCAATTAGTGATCTGTTTGACTGGACAGGTTTGGTTTAATTAATGCCTTTGTTATGACTGATGATATTGAGCTGCTTGTAGTATGAATTTCAGAGGAGGAGAATTTTGTGGATGGAGGTGTAAGAATAGCCTGGGAGTTTAATAAACAATAAAGATAATTCTGACTTCCCCAGTCCTTCTGATCTAGAGTGTGTGAGAGTGATTTGATGAGTGTGTGTGCATGTGTGCTCGCATGTGTACGTGTGTGAATGTGAGTGTATGAGAGTAAGAGGGAGCTGGCATTTTTTAAAAAGTGGCGTTTTGTGTACAAACAGAATTGCATGAAGTTGAATCTAGTAGAATGTTGTTGTTGTTGTTGTTGTTATGTGCCGTAGAGTCGTTTGCGACTCATAGCGACCCTATGTACCACAGCCCTAA
>NW_006399860.1:2453801-2455568 GCF_000299155.1 Elephantulus edwardii
CCTTGACCCTCTGCAGTAAGTGCATAAGGTCTTCCTCAGTTTCAGCGAGCAAGGTTGTGTCATCTGCATAACGCAGATTGCTGATGGGAAATATTTGTATTTTTGGTAATATTTGAGGAAAACAAGGATGGGTAGCATAGATGGAACAAGAAGATATGACTGAATCCTGCATTACAGGTATTTTGATATTACTGATACTTCACTGACTTTTAAATAACATCAACATTGATATTATAATTCAAGAATTATGCTCAACCTTGTTGATTCTGAAATCGATACAGAAAGGGTACATAGTGACCCTTGAAGGGATTTTCAAAGATTTTAAATTGAATGGGAGGAGATTGCTCATCTTTCTACATTGTAGCTACTAAGGGATTGCAGCGACTGCATTGGGTTGGAAGCACCACTCCTTACCACTAAGTCACCATTGTTCCATGCTCTGTAATAGGAATATACAAGATAAAGCAAGAGTGACATGTAAGTAATTAAACATAATTGTACATGCTAGAAAGCTCGAGTAAATTCACTAAGTGAAATTAAGTTAGAGAAAGTTTCTCAGAAGGGGATGTTTAAAACTAAGTTTTGACACATTACGGAGTTTGTTAATGGCACATCAAAAAATATGAAATATAAGATTTAATTTTCGGGAAAAAGAAAGTCAGAATACTTAAAAACAGCATGTAACTATTAAATTATCTTGAAAAGTGAGAACATAGTTGATGTATTGAAAATTAATTTGCAGTAAAATAAAGATACACTTGGAAATCTTAATGGATCTTTGCTTTGGCCTTTATTGTCACTGTAACAAAGTTGCCTCTAAGATGATACTCTTTAGAATCATTTGGCATCTTGGCCATCTCTTGTCTTTCTTTGTTTACTATGATACTTACTTTACTACCTAACAATTACTCTTATTCCTGATCTCAAACATGTTTAAAGTGAATAATTAAAGATGATAAACCACTAATGCATTGGCTTTAAAAATTCCTCCTCTACCATCTTTTCCACTTATTTTTAGAAACAGACTAGCTTTCAGTGTATGCTCTGTATTGGCACTTAGATGAGTTTGGGGTAAGCAGATAATCAATCATAGCCAGATAATAGACATCAGTGATATTGCTTTGCAAGGTATACATTCTGATTTATGTTAGTGGCTTGTTGTTTATGATACCTTTAAAATATTCGTGATGGAATAAGGCTTTTATAACCAAGCTTGAAAGACAAAGCCATTATTTTACTTATTTATTTATTTAAACAAGCCACTTATTCTTTTACTGATTAAACTTGAGTGTTTGGGGCAGCTGCCAGTAGCTGCCATTTATATTATTTATGAAAATGAACACATCTCAAGTGATGAGAATATTAACCAACTGGCAATACAAACTTGTTGATTTCAAAACTCATTTTTTTTAATTTAAACTTCACATTTACTTAAACTCCTGAATGTTTTTAAAGCCAGAGGGTTATGAGTACACTTTTTTTGTTTTATTTAAATTTATTATTAATTTCTGTAAAAATTTACATAGATTTTGGATTTCCATTCATTCATTGTTGCACCTTTCTCCCCTCTCAACCTTCCCACCCAGAACACTACTCTCCTGGAAAAGTAAAAGAAAAATTCTTTCATTGTTTTACAAACCCTCCCCCAGGTCCATTCCACCATGCAGCTTTTGCTCTAGACTCCTGTCATGAGATAAATACCTAATCAGTTTTCTCCCTCATCTGTTTCAATGAAGTATACATTATTGAACCCATCTTTCTCAGTTT
>NW_006399860.1:2456684-2467628 GCF_000299155.1 Elephantulus edwardii
AAGAAAATTACAAAACATTACTACAAGAAACAAAAAGAGATCTTGAAAAGTGGAAGAATATCCCTTGCTCATGGATAGGAAGACACAATATTGTGAAAATGGCAATACTACCAAAGGCAATTTACATGTTTAATGCAATCCCAATACAAATACCAACCCCATTCTCAATGAGATGGAAAAGGCAATCTCCAATTTCATTTGGAATGGAAAGAAGCCCCGAATAAGCAAAGCACTCCTTAAAAATGGGAGAAAGAAAAAAAAAATGGGAGAAAGGTAGGAGGTATCTCATTCCCTGATTTCAAATCCTACTACACTGCCGTAGTGGTAAAGACAGCATGGTACTGGTACAATAACAGACACATGGAACAATGGACTAGAATTGAGAACCCAGAGATCAGCCCATAGCTCTATCTCTGGTCAATTGAATTTTGACAAGGAGATGAAATCAGTCAAGTGGGGAAACGGCAGCCTTTTTAACAAATGGTGTTGGCAAAATTGGAAAAGTATCTGCAAAAAACTCACTCCTTATACAAAAACCAACTCAAGGTGGATCATGCACCTAGGACTAAAACCAAAGACTATAAACATCATGTGTGAGTACACTTTTGCTTCTAATTTATTTTCAAGGATGATTGAAGCATTTTTAAATATCCCCAAATCTGTCTCTTCCATGGCAGCCACTTTTAGGGATGTGCCAAGTCAAAGTGCAAGCATGTTCTAGTACTTGCTTTTGGACATTACCTTTGGAATCCTTATCCATTGCTGTTAAGGATGTAATGTGGTACAGACAATACAGAATACTTTGGCTGCTCAGAAAGTTAAACACAGAATTTCCACATGGACTAGCAATCCTACTTCTTGATAAATACTCCAAATAGTTGAATGTAGGAGTTCAGACAGGCATTTGTACTCTAATATTCACTGCGGCACAATTAACGGCAATAAAAAAGTGAAAGAGGTAATATTCATTAATAAATAGCTTGGCAAAAAAATATACAAAATGGAATATTATTCAGTCATAAAGAGAAGCACAGACCTGATACGGTCTATGACAGAGATGAATCTTGAAAACGTTTTCTTAACATTACATAATTCAGACTGAAGACATCAAATGTTCCATGAATGCACTTAACAAGAAATACCTAGATAAGGCACATGCATGGACACAGACAGAGAGTAGATTTGAATTTACTAGGGGATGATGGGGAGGCATACTTTTTTCTTGATGCCTGTAGCGTCTCTCAGTATTGCAATTCAAGGCTGGAATTTGTTTCTCAGCTCTTTCAGCTTGAGACATGCTGAGTAAATTTTTCCCTCTTAAAAAATTTTATGTTGGCAAGCTCTGGTGGCCTAGTGGCAAGAAGCTGCACTGCAATCCCAGAGGTGTGCGGTTCAAATCCTCCAGATGCTCTGCTGAAGAAGGAGGCACAATCACCTCCTGTACCAGACAGATTTGATTTGACAGTACACATATTTAAAAAAAAATTATGTTGCTTTGTATACAAAATTAGTAAATATTGTGTTTCACACATTCTTTTAATCACATAATGTTTCATAATTTTCTGAACATATGTTTAAAACACATATTTCACATGTGACTGAACACATGTTTCATATGTTTCAAAACACGTTTTACACACACACATATAGTTTTATAAAATTAATCACCATTAATCCATGCCTACCGTGACCTTGTCTTTTCAGGTCCCTAATTAGGAGAGATCAAATGGGGATCTGAAAAAAAAAGGTAATACTAATCATAGATCAATGGTGACTAACATGCAAACAGCCGAGCTGTCCATCAACAAACGACTGTATTGAGAAACTGTGGCACAATCACATGAGGAAATACTGTGCAGCACTCAGGAGCAATGGTTTTGAAAAATATAACTATATAACATGGGAGAGGCTGGAGAGTATTGTCCTGAGCGAGCCAGCTTAGGTGCATAAGAACAAACACTGAGTAAGACATTGTCTATAAATCAGAAGGGTAACCAGTAAGATGTGTACAGATATTCAAAGAAGCAAGGGGAGAGGGCAGGAAGGCTGACAAGGGAGAGGGGGAAAGCAAGGGGTCCTAGAGTCTGGTGAGCAAAGGGAAGGATTGAAAAAAAAAAAAAGACATGTACATGAATAAAACACAATTCAAAAGAAAGAACATTCTAAGTAAACCAGTATAAAATAAAAATATTATTTAAATCAAAATAATTAAGTACCTCATAAATAAATGGAAAGTGTATAATCTAAAAAAAAGTATACAGTCTTATCAGCTCCAAAAAAATGTCCACAAAAACCAAAACTACAATGTGCATGAATTTGAAACACAATATGAATGTAGGATGTGTGAAATGCAATGTATACAAATGATATTCTGTGTATACAAATTTTGTATGCAAATCAACATAAAATAAACATAAAGTGAGAAAAATACTGTATAACATGATAAGAGTCTACAGAGCATTATGCTGAGTGAACCAACCCAGTCTCATAAGGAAAAATAATACATAAAACCATTATTGTAAGAATAAAAGAATAACTAATAAAATGTGTATAAAACTTATTCCCTCTTTATTTTCAAATTCTAGCTGTCTGCACAATCCTTTCTAATACTGTCTTCTCCAGCTGTCCTTTAAAATCTTCTGTTCATCTCTTTTACTTGAGAATCTCTTTTCTTTGTCTTGGCACCTTGATTCTCTAGTGAAATTTCCAGCATCTCTTCTGACAGCTTTTTAGTTTTTACTTTCTCCTCTGTCTTTGTAGTAACACTTTGCTCTTTTCCTGCATGATGTCAGGAAAGGCTGCTGCCAAGGACCTTTCCAAAATACTAACAAGCAAAGATGTCAGCTTAAAGACTAAGGTGCACTTGATTCAAGCCATGGTCTTTTCAGTCATTTGTTGTCTATTTGAGAGCTGGACAGTGAATAAGGATGACAGAAGAAGAATCGATACCTTTTAGCTGGAGTGTTGGAGAAGAGTAATGCATATCTCATCAACTGCTGGAGTGCTCCTTGGAGGCAAGAATGGTGAATCTTTGTCTCATAAACTTTGAGTTTGTTGATGAAAGGCGCTATTCTTTGGAAATGGACAGAAAGGTGAAGGGCCAAAGAAGGAAAGAAAAGTTCAAAACCCGATGGATTGAAAAGGTTACTGCAGCAATGAGCTCAAATAATGTCAGAATTGATGAGGATGACAGTGGGTAGGGCAGTGATTGGATCTGTTGTTCAAAAGGTCCCTATGACTCATACATGACTTGATGGACCCACAACAACAAGAACAACAATAGGGAGATAATAAAGGGGAATTAATAGGTGCAGAGTTTCTATTTTTGGTAATGCCAAAATTTTGAAAGTAAATTGTGGCTTCCTAAACACGGAAACTATTTAAAGCCATGAACACATAAAATTGACTAAAATGGTATATTTTATTTATCCCATGGAGGGAGTTTTCATTTACCAATGGCTCCAGGCATCAAAAGATGAATTGCATTAGATAAATCTGCTGTCAGGAACCTGAGAAGTGATGATGTCATTCTAGAGACTAAGGTGCACCTGACCCAGGCCATGGCCTTCGCAACTATTTGCTATGCATCAGAGAACTGGGCAATGAATAAGAATGATAGGAGAATTGATGCCTTCAAATTGTGGTGCTAGAACAAGTCTTGAACATACCACGACCACCAAGAAAACAAATTTGTTTGTCTTGGAGAGGGTGAAAACAAGTTTCTCCTTGGAGGCTAGGATTTTGAAGCTCCATTTCACATACTTTGGACAATCATTTTTTTTTTCCCCAGGAGGAACCAATCCTTGGAAAAGGACATCATGCTTGGAAGGTCGGAGGAACAATGCAGGAGAGGAAGACCTGGACGAGATAGATCAATATAGTAACTAGAAAAATGGGAGTAAGTCTATCGGAGTCAGTGAAACTGGCTCAGTGAAGGGCAGGATTCAGAGCTGTTGTACATAGGGTCTTTCTTTATGCAAGTGACTTGACAGCACCTAATAACAGCAACAACACGAACAATGGCTGGAGAGGAGAAAGAGAAGTAATCTCATTGCTTATAATTTACAGCCTCAAAAGCTCGGTGGAGGGTGTTCTATGAATTGGTTCCAACTCAAAGCAATGAATTTTTATGACAATAAAAAAATGAATCAATCTTTGTAGCAACTTATTTCCTATTGCCAATTTTATTTTCCCCTTTACTGTTGTCTATCTTGGTCCTTGATCTTGATGTATCACATGTATATCTCTTATGGTATAGGACAAATTATCTCCTATGGTATAGAACAAATCTCAGCCATTGTCTGAGAAAGTCCGTTTTTTCTTAATGTCAGACATACTCTGCTCATCAGTAGCAATTTGTCATGTTTCAAGACTAGTCACCCTGTGCTCTAGATCAAATTTCTGTGGAGCCTCTCATTGCTGATTATTTTTCCCTATTCATAATCTCATCAGTTTCTTACCATCTGGAGTTAGAAAATCAAAAGGGCTGAACTCACTCGGCATTTCTTAAGCTGATATAATGAAAGAACAAATTCAAGCTGTGAGTTGTAATGCTTACGGATGCTATGGGCAGAATATTGAATGATTCAAGAAGCATTAAAAGAAGATGGAAAGAGTATACAGAGTCACTGTACCAAAAAGAATTGACTGACACAGAAGAATTTCAATAAACAACATATGATCAAGAGGCAACAGTAATGAAGGATAAAATTAAGGCTGCCCTGAAGGACTTGGCAAAAATATAAAGCCCCAGGAATTGATGGAATATCACCTGACATATTTAAATAAACAGATGCTGCCCTCAATGTACTTACCAGGTTGTGCCAAGAGATATGGATGACAACTACCTGGCAAACTGACTGGAAGAGATCCATAATTATTTCTCTTCCATAAAAAAAAGGTGACTCAACAGAGTGTGAAAATTATTAAACAATATCACATACTAGCAAAATACTGCTGAAGATTATCCAAAAACCACTGGAACAGTACATTGACAGAAAATTATAAAAAATACAAGCTGGGTTTAAAAGAGGTCATGGCATTAGAGACATTATTGCCAATGTCAGATGGATCCTGGCAGAAAACAGTACCAGAGGAAATTTGTGCTTCATTGACTAAGAAAAGGTATGCGACTGTGTATATCACAACAAATTGTGGTTAACCTTGAGGAAAATGGGAATCCCAGAACACTTGATTGTGCGCTTACATGAAACCTACATTTGGATCAGGAAAAAGTCCTCAGAACAGAGCAGGGAAACACTGCATGGTTCAAAAACAGGAAAGGAGTGTATCAGGGATGCATCCTGTCTCTGTAACTTTTCAATCTTTATGCAGAAAAGATCATTTGAGAGGTTAGGTTTTATGAGGAGGAATGTGGTATCAAGATTAGAGGAAGACTTCTCAACAATTTACATTAGGCAGATGCCCCAACCTTGCTTGCTGAAGCAGAGCCATTTGCTGCAAAAGGTCAGCAAGGATTGCAGTCTTTAATATGGACTAAAGCTCAACATCAAGAAGACAAAGATTCTCACCACTTGGCCAATTGACAATACTATGATAGATGGAGAAGAGATTGAGGTTGTTAACCAATACAGCTTGCTTGACTCCACAATCAACACCCTTGGTATCAACAGTCAGGAAATCAAAAGATGAATTGCTTTAGGAAAATCTGCTGTCAGCGACCTCTCCAGAGTACCGAAAAGCAACAATGTCAGTCTGGAGACTATGGTGCATTTGATCCAGGCCATAGTCTTCACAGTTATTTGCTATGCATCAGAGAACTGGACAATGAGTAACTAAGGATTATAGAAGAATAACTGATGCTTTTGAGTTGTAGTGTTGAAGAAGAGTCTTTAACATACAATGGACTGCCAACAAAACAAACAGGTCTGTCTTGGAGAAACCAAATTTCTCCTTGGAGGCTAGGATTTTGAAGCTCTGTTTCACATACTACTTTGGAAAGTTTGCCAGAATAGACTTATCCTTGGAAAAGGACATCATGCTTGGAAGGGTGGAGGAACAGCACAGGAGAGGAAGACCCTCCATGAGATGGATTGATAAACTGGGGCAATGAGGGGCTGGTGTGTTGAAATTATTGAGACTGGCTCAGGACAGGGCAGGCTTCAGAGCTGCTGTACGTGGGGTGACTAAGGGGCACTCGGCAGCACTTAACAACAACAACAACCACCACCAACACAATACAGTTCTTCTGGTTCAATTGCAAAGAATGCAGTTAGTTGTTCATGAGACACCAAGGTACCTAATAGTAGAAAAATTTCTGACTCTCCTTCTGGTTTTTAAGGGTTGTTGTTGTTGTCATTGTTGTTAAGTGCCATCGAGTCATAGATGACTCATAGCAACCCTATGAACGAAAGACCTGAACAAGTGTATAACTTCCTTCGTTTTTCCATGTTCATAGAGTTTCTGGAGGCAAGCTATTTAGGAAGTGGATGCCACTCCTGCTTCCAAGCTTGTTTTAACCGGGAAGTTCCACCAAACACTGTTCACCCTGGGTAACCATTATCACATTTGACACATCAGTGTCACAGTGTTCAGCATCACAGCAACCATAAGTTAACTCTGTACAGCAAATGGACAGACCAGTGCTATCCAACTAGAAGAATGTTTGACAAAATACAATTAAAACCAGGCCTTAGGGCTGCTTATTAAAATCGCCCATCTTTGGCTTGGTAACATAACTTTCTAGACCGTAGGCCAAGAGAGCTCTCTCTGTGTTAATAGATACTAATCATTGTGCTTTGGATAGCTGATTTCAGACCTTAAGCACCAGACAAGATTAAGAAATAGAACAGAAGCGCTAAGTATTTTAGCAGGCTTGTCAGCTGGCTGTCCCATGAAACCATGATGTAAACCCTCCAAAGAAACCAAATTCTGTGAGGTACTTGGTTGTACATAAGCACCTTAGTAGTGACTTAAAAAAAAATCAGTGTAAATATATCTATTACACAACTTTTACCAATTTAATTTTTTACAAGTATACTACTGTATGACAACACTTATGATAACTAGTTTGACAAACCTAGCCTTGATCAGTAGAATTTTCCCATCCTCATAGACTAAATTAAAAGCATACCTGGGCGGAGCTATCCAGGAAGGACAAGGCAGCCTTCTCTCCCCTCACCCTCAAGCCTGGTTCAAGTTGCTTTTCAGTCATTCTTCTAGGTGGTATAGCACTGGTTTGTGCATTGCTGGACAGAGGTAACTCATGGTTGCTGTGATGCTGAACACTGGGACACTGATGTGCCAAATGTGATAATGGTTATCCATGGTGGACAGTATTTGGTGGAGCTTCCTGACTAAAACAAGCTTGGAAGCAGGAGTGGCATCCACTTCTGAAATGGCTTGCCTCCGGAAAATCTATGAACGGTGCTCAGGCCTTTTGTTCATAGGGTCACTAAGAGTTGTCTACTACTCGATGGGACCTAACAAAAACAACAACACAACATAAACTAAAACGCAGTAATCCATTAAAATACCCATCAGTTTTAGCATGCTTAAATATATCCAATTTTAAACCAACCTTCATTTGACTACTCATTCCCCTCTTAGTTCCCTTCTTTATCAGACATCTTTTCCTCACAGCTAAATTACTTTTATAAAGTTGGAAGATTTGTCTATTCTGGCAATCTCCATTTTCTTACCTGTTTATTTATCAATTCCAGTCTGGCTTCCAGTTCAGCACTCTGTAGAAATCTTGTTCTCTCTTTCACTCTCTCGAGTTTCCAGTGACCCTCCAGCCAGTATATTCAGCCAATGAATATTTTCAGTTATGATGTGACTTGAAGGAGCTCTGGTGGCCTCTCTGTCGGGGTGATACAATGTGGTAACTCCAGCAGAGCTTCTGACAGTTTACATCCACTTGTTGCTCTGAGGGAGAAAGATGGACAGTCTCCTTCTCTTGCAGCTTACAGCCTCGGAACCCTAATGAAGGTTGCTGTGAGTTGGAATCCACTCAACAACAGTGAGTTTGAGTTTTGGTTTTGGGGGTTTTAAGAAGAGTTTTTTTGTGCTTGATTTCTCAACAGCATGTGACACTCTAGTCAACTCTCAAGGTTTAGTTGCTGTGATATAAATCTCATTTTTCAGCCATTTCTTCTCTGATTTCTTTGTTGACTCATCTTCTTTCATGCAGTTACTAAACGCTGATATATCTTGAGGCTGTCTCCTAGGCCTGTTTGCTTTTTACTCTATGTTGTTGTTAATTGCCATTGAGTTGTAGGTGACTCATAGCGACCCTATGAATGATAGGGTTTCTGGAGGCAAGCTATACTTAAAAAAAAAAATAAATAAAATAAAAAAAAAAATCCATCTGCATTAATGACCAAGGATTGGGGAGGAAAGTTCTTTTACCCCACCACAGCCCCTATATAAATGTGGTGATGCTATTACCAGAAACAAGAAAATGGATACTGGGAGTGGTAACCATGCAAGCAAAAAAATAAACAACAAAATATAAAAAGATAAAAACTAAAAAGTCTACATCAATTGGAAATCTATTCTCTGCCATCTATTCTCAAGTGGATCCATTAAATTCTCAGCTATCCTATACCCAACTCCTTGATGATCTTGCTCTATAGTTTACTGCCATAATATTTTTGAGCAAATGCACATTTGGAATTTTTGCTCTCCTTCCAGTTCTGCTAAATGAAGATTCTACTTCTGAAGACTCAGAAAACCCAGAATGGAGTATTTCATAGCATACATCCTCAATACACTTAGCTTCTCTCCTCTGTCATTTATCATTTTCAAACTTATAGAACAACCACTTTTCTTTTACAACATAACTCTTAGGATAGTGTAAATTTCTCAAGGACAAGAACTATATCTTCCTCATTTATCATTTTATTTCTCATAGGATTTAATATGGGATCAAATTAATGGTTGTTGCATCGAGTTGCCTGCAATTCATAGTGATAATAGCTCTGAACTCTGTCCTAACCTGTGCCAAACTCATTCCAGCATACCTGTCACTATTGCCCCAGTCACTGTGTCAATCAATCCATCTCATTCAGGGTCTTCCAAACCTGCATTGTCCCTCTACCTTTCCAGGCATGATATTCTTCTCAAAGGACTAGTCTTTCCTGGAACATGCCCAAACAAAGTATGTGAGACAGAGCTTCAAAATCCTTGCCTCCAGAAAAGCTTGTTTTCACCCTCTCCAGGATAGACCTGTTTGTTTCCTTGGCAGTTCAATACTCTTCTTCAGTACAGAAAGTCAAAGAAATCAATTCTTCTATCATGCTTATTCATTGTCCAGCTCTCGCATACATAACAAGTAATTATAGAATGATAATTTTTTTAAGTTTCTAGTGAATCTTATGTAGAAAATGGGAACTTCAAAGACAGAAAAATGACAACTGCAAAAATGGATAAAAAGGAAATTTTACATTTTACACTTAATCATTCAAATAATTAAGTCAATCAGGATTCGTCATAGACTTTAGATTCCCAAGAGTTACTACTATGTAGGATGAACTCCTGTTTTATACTGTAACATGAAGAAGATATCTTCATCCTAAATATTGAGCTCCCTCCCCCCATTCTGGTCTTATCTCTAATGAGTGACCTGCCCTTGGGTTGTTGCTGTTGGCCAAGCTCGGGCCTCATGTCCTAAATAAGTGCAAACAATTACGGAATAATCTCTCTAAATAAGCATGCTTTGGTAAAATAAAATCACTACTGAGATAATTTAATAAGAATGCTGATGGCCTTCAGCCTCAGAATAATATAGTTGCAGCCTCCTGCATGTATTATTTATGAGAACATTCATTCTATAAGTCACATGGTGGGGGAATGCCTCATGTTTATCTAGAGGAGGTTGCAAGTCCCCAAGGATGGGTTGGGAGTTCTCAGGGCTCCTATCTTTTTCAAAACATTGTGTAGGTCTGAGGTGAATGTGACCTTAGTTTTTCCTTCTCTGAGCCAGAGATCTGCTTTCAGGATTCTAGGATAATAATTTCTGTGAAAGTCTCTTCTGAATATAAGACCCTGACAAGCTCAGTTGTTTTAAGTTGGGCTTACTCAGCATTACATCACATGGAAGGCTGTTTTTTCACAATGGCAATGAGGAGAGGATTGATAGAAATAGATGCCAGAGATCCTTTGAAGGATTAGTACAAAGGTCTCCACTTTTGACCTTTCAACTAACTATATGTGCTGAGAATTTAAATTTCCACACAGCTCTGAATTATTCTTAAGACACATCCCATTTTTCCTATCTCTTTAAAATGAAGCATCATAATTTCTGAATCCCTTGGTTTCAGTAATCTTTAAGCTTAATTTATTTAAATATTACACCTTTATAGGTCAGTTGTGATTTCATGGTAAGGATCTGTGATATCAACGCAAAAGCTCATGGTTCAAATCCACCAGTTGCTCTGGGGGAGAAAGATGAACATTCTCTTGTGTGATTTATTGCCTCTGATAACCTACTGTAGGGTCAGTTGTAAGTCAGTTCCTACTCAAGAGTACATAACAACAATGATAGGGTGGTATTAATAAATTCAGAATTCTCTATATAGGTATCAATTATAAAACTATAGTTTTCTCCAGCTTGTGGGACTGGTTGCTTGACCCTGGAGTTCTTAGTGTCCTTTCTGTGATCTGTCTGTTAATCAAAAGAGTAGATGCATCTCTTAGATTGGCTGTTATCTCTTTGAAGCTGTTTTCCCCAATCATATGCAAATTGTAACTTACTCTGTCTGTTTGCCTGGAAAGGGAGTATCTGGGTGTGAATGATTTTCTTTCAGAATAGAAATTCTTTGATTTTACTAATAAAGGTTTATTGTTAAGTGGTTGACTCTGAGAAGAATGGGAATCCCAGAACATTTAATCCTGCTAATGTGAAACCTATACTTGGACCAAGAGGCAGTAGTCAGAACAGAGCAGGGCAACACTGCATGGTTCAAAATTGGGAAGGGTGTA
>NW_006399860.1:2469538-2509399 GCF_000299155.1 Elephantulus edwardii
AGCAAGCACTTCAGGTCCTCCTCAGTTTCAGCAAGCAGGATATACTTGAGTTTATTCTACCAGGTGCTCCACAGGAGAAGGATGGGAAAATTCTTCCAGTGTGATTTACTGCCTCCGAAAATCTGCTGGAGGGTCAGCTATGAGTTGGTTCCAACACACAACAATTGTGATTAAATAGTATCATTGTTCTTGAATATTTCCTCAAGTAATTTTGACCATGGTGACCCAACCTGACAGAGTAGAACTACTGTCCCTTAGGGTTTTCTAGATTGTAGTCTTCATCTGAACTTCTTGCAAGGTCTTTTCTCCTATAGAGGTGCTGGAGCACTTTGAACATTCAACCTTTTGGTTAGCAGTCAAGTGCTTCACTGTTGCATCAAAAGGTGCTAAAAGGTGATATAAAAAAACAACAACAAAACATTCGATCCAAACAAATATTGTGTATGTGTGGCAATACGAAGATGAACTTTGCTTGTGTACAACTAGGAACTTGTTTTAAGTTGTGAACAATTCCCCAAACTTTGTAACACACTTTTTGGAATGATGAACTCCCAGGATACAAATGGAGAGACTCCTTCCTCAGCCCCTCAGGTCATCAGCTTCTAGCCTGAGGCATGGGTTTTATTCTTGCACATCATTATCGAAGCCTGCACAGCTAAGATGCAAATGACAGTAATTAATCCTCTCTTATTTTCAAACAAGGGCTTCTGAGGTGGAACCTTTGCCTCTCTTGATGGCTCAGGATCCAGTGACCACATTGCTATTGATTATGACCTTTGACAGATTTAACATCCCAGACCCTGTTCAAATGCACATTGGAAAGTGAGCTAGATCAAGCATACAGCTAATGAATTTAACAGGCTCATTAGGTAACTCTGCCCACCCTTAATAGTTCACAGAAATGCTCGAGGCATTTTAAAACAGGCATTAATGGAGAGAGCTTTGGGGATTTCAGCAATCGCTTCCGTGCAGTTGCCTTTCTCTTTCCCAAATGCTTTCCTACCAGCAGCTTAACTCTCCTTGTCATCTCATAACTGCCTGCTTGTCAGCTCCTATCTGCATGTTAGGCGCACTACATGACTGCTGAAGGAGGCAATCATTTTAAATGGCTCCAAACATAGTCAGTTATAGCCCATTATTTATTTACTTGATCTTGGAGTTACAAAAAATTATACTGACCAAGATCTGAGGCTTCTCTATTCACTTCAGTCCTTTGAGTTTGCTTAGAGATACTTCCACTGCTGTGAGCTGCATTTTAAGTTGCACTCCGTCTCACATCTTTACTCAGGGCTTATGTTGCTCTCATCTCTTGTTAAGTTCTTCCAATATTGCACTGTATATCCCATTGATTGCAAATAGAACCAACAGCTATGTCCTGGAAAGCCTGTAGTCAGAGTGCTCCTTGGAGGTAAGGATGGCAAAGCTTCAGCTTCCATACTCTGGAAGCTAGATGAAATTTCGCCTTGGAAAGGGTTATGATACTTGGAAAGATGGTCAGTGGAGGAGAGGAAGACTCCCAAAAAGATGGATTTACACGGTGACTTCAGCAAAGGGCTTTCGTGTCTCAGAGATGATGAAGATGGCACAGGATAGGGCAGATTTTAGGATAGCTATTCATCGGGTTGCTATGAGTCCTATTTGACTCAATGGCACCTAACAACAATAACAATAAAAACAACAACAACAATATTACCATTTTGGACCATTCTGAGCCTCCCTCTGAGGTTGTGTTCTCTTAAGTTTTATCTTGGTTCCATGTACCTGCACCTGTAATACACTGTCTTTCTCATTCCTCCCAGTACTTGCTTTTAAATACCACTGGTGAGTTTGTCAGTTACATATTGTTAACAGAAAGGTCATTCATTGATTTGAATCCACAAGCTGATCTTAGAAAGAGGAATAGTTTATTCCCATTAAAATCTGCAGATTTAGGAATCTGAGGAAGGGTTGTCATGAGTTGGAATTGGCTGAGTGTGGTGGTTAGTGGGGAATTTAGTAAATAGTGGTGAAAATGGTTAACACACTTGAGTGGTAACTAAAAAGTTGAAGGTTCAAGTTAACCAAGAGATATCTTGGAAGAAAGACCTGGCAATCTACCATTGAAAAACCAACTATTGAAAACCTTATGGGAATGTTTCTGGCAAAATGGTATACTAGGCAGATGGTAACCCAGACTTTTCCACAATTAATTAATGAGAAAATAAGCAATGTGTACAAATGATATTCCTGGAACCTTGAGTTTAGACTGAAAACAAGGCAGCAAAGGTCCATAAATGAGAATAACATTGAAGCAAAAAGAAAGACTATATTGTGTAGTTGTAGAATTTCAAATGAAGAGGAAGCCAAGTTGTTCTTAGGATAGAATGAACTGTTTTAGACTTGGGAGTAAAATAGTTTTTCACAGTGTAACCGAAAAGAAACTTAATAAACTTTCTGATCAAAATAATGAGTAAAATAATATTTAGTAGAGAACAGAAGAACAACAACGAACAGAAAGAAAAACCATAAACAAAATTAGTTCAGGGCAGAAAAGAAGATGGAACAAAGAATCTGCAACATCACAAGGAAAAAAAATTACAGTGCTAAAACTCTTCTTGCTGTTATGTCTTTTTGAGTTGATTATGACTCAGTGAAACTATGAACAACAGATCGGAACCTTGTTCTCTCCTGTGCCATTCTTTTTTTTTTTTTTAAATTATTTTTGTGTGTATGTACTGTCAAATCAGATCTGACTGGTACAGGAGGAGATTGCCCCTCCTTCCCCGGCAGAGCATCTGGTGGATTCGAACCGTGCACCTCTGGGATTGTAGTTGCAGCTTCTTCCTGTGCCATTCTTAAGAGCTCTGGCATGCCCTGGCCCATTGTTATGGTCACTGTCTCATGTTATCGTGTTGAGGGTCTTTCTCTCATTCTCTCACCTCCACACCAATAATTATATGGCATATGAATGTAATATAATGCACCAGCTAAGAGGGAAAGAGTAACACAATGGATAAATAAAGCATTAACCATCAATATGGTTAATAAGACGTATATCTTAGATACAACAGGGAAAAAAAGACTAAAAAATAAAAAGATTAGAGAAAAAAGTCAAGCAAATAATCATAATCTTTTAAGTAGGCTTGGAATCACTAATTTTTAAGAAAATATACTTCAAAGCAAAAAAGCGGCATAAAAGATAAGGAAAGATATTAAATATTGGTTAAAGTCAACTGAATAAGAAGGCGTAACTATAATTTTATACATAGTCAGTGACAGAGACCTAATATACCTAAGTCAAACTCTAATATATTTTGACAGTACAATAGACAACTCTACTAAACAATAGGCTACTAAAAACACCAGCTTTGATGATGGGTAGCACAACTAGGAAAAAACTCAACAAAGATGCCAAAGAATTACACAATGAAATTAAACAACTTGATCTCATAGACATATATGAATACTCCACTCAACAACAGCGTAATATATATTCTTCTCCAGTAATATTCTCCAGAATAGGTCATATGTTAGGTCACAAAACAAGCCTCAATAAATTTAAAAAAATAAACAAAGAAATACTATATAACATCTAAGATTAGAATGATACACAATTAGGAATCAAAAGTAGAGAGATCAAGGGGAAAAAATCAAGTACATTAAAACCAAACAACATACTTCTCAAAAACTATTGTGTAATTAAAGAAATAAAAAATTTCCTGGAATAAATCAGAAGGTAGAATATAACAAAATCTTTGGACTAGAGCAAAAGCAGTGCTTAGCAGGCCATTTATGACAATAAATGTACACATGTTGATATTGTTATGTTGTTATGTGCCATTGATTCAGAATAAACTCATAGCTGATTCTCCAGTGGATTTTCAAAGACTGTAAATTATATAGGAGAAGATTGTTCATCTTTCCCCAGTAGAACTGGGGATTTGAACTGTGTCCCTGAACCAGGCTGACAACACTCCTTACCACTAGACCACAAAAGATCTCCAAATATACACAATGAAATAGGATAATAAAATACTATGAAGAAATAGATGCCAACCTAGAGGTTGTTTTTTTAGGTGCTATTGATTTGAATATAACCCATGGTGACCCTATGAACCATAGCTCTGAACCCTGTTCTATTCCATGCCATCCTAATACTTCCTGACACACTAGTACCCATTGTAGCAGTCATTGTGTCACCAACCTGGTTGAGGGTCTTCTGCTGCTTTGCTGACCCTCTGCCTTTCTGAGCATCATATCCATCTCCAAGAAATAGCCAGCCCTTCCTAGCAACATGTCCAAAGCATGTGAGGTGAAGCTTTATCATCTTTGCCTCCAAGGAGCACTCTGACTGAATTCTCTCCAACAAATATTTATTTGCTCTTTTGGCAGTCTATGTACTTTTCTCAACACCAGAGCTCAGTACTTTTCTCCAACACCAGAGCTCAAAGGCATTAATTCTTCTTCGGTCATCCCTATTCATTGTCCAGCTCTCAGATACATAGCAAGTGATGGCAAAGATCATGGCCTGAATCAGATGCACCTCAGTCCTCAAACTGACAACATTACTCCTCACTAATTTGGAGAGATCCCTAAAGGCAGATTTTTTTCAGTGAAATACATCCCTTGATTTCCTGACTGCTGGTTCCAAGTGTATTGATTGTGGACCCAGGTAAGATGAAGTTGTTGACAGATTCAGTCTTTTCTCCATCTATAAGATTGTTGCCTATTGGTCCACTGGTATGAATTTTTGCTTTCTTAACATTGAGATGCAGTCCATATCGAAGGGTGTAGTCCTTGATCTTCTGCCACAAGTATTTTAATCCTCCTCTCTTTTGATAAGCAAGTCCTGTCATCTGTATAAGCAAATTATTGATGCGTTTTCCTCAGATTATGAAGCCATACTCTTCTTCACAGAGTCCAGCTTCTAAAATCATTTACTGAGCACACAGACTGACTAGTTGTGGAGAGAGAATACAACCATGATACATTCCCTTCTTAATTTCAAGCCATGTAGTATTCCCTTACTCTGTTCATACAAGAGCCTCTTGGTCTAGGTATAAATTTTGCATAAACACAATTAATGCCATTCTTCTAAATGTTAGTCATAACTTGTTATGATCCACATAGTCAAATGCATTTGCATAGTCAATAAGGCCTAAATAGATATTTTTTCTGGTCTTTTCTGCTTTTATCTAGGATCCATCTAACATCCTGGTACAACAGCCTTCCTAAATCCTCCTTCAGAAAGTTTCCTATCTGTTTACTATTTTAGCCATTTTTAATGATCTTTGGTAATATTTTGCTTGCATGTGATACTAATATTGTTTGATAGTTTCCATATTGTGTTGAATCACTTTTCTTGGGGATGGGAACAAGTATGGACCTTTTCCAATCCATTGGCTAGACAATTGTCCTCCAAATATCTTGGCATAGATTAGTGAGTAAGTACATCCAGAGGTGCATCTGTTAATTGAAACAAGACAAATTCCTGGGGCCTCATATTTTACCAATGCCATCAGTGCACTTCCAGTTCCTCTTTCATTACCATTGGTTCGTGCTGATATGGTGTTTCCTGAAACTTTTCAGTATCAATCAGTTCCTTTCAGTACAGTAACTTTGTGCATTCTCTCCAACTTCTGTTGACGCTTCCTGAGCCTTTGATACATTGCCCATATCATGTTTCAATATGGCATTGAGACTTAAATCTGTTTTTCAGTTCTTTCAGCTTGAGAAATGCATATCGAGTTCTTCCCTTTTTATCCTCCAATTCCTGCTCTTTGTAAATTCCCTTACAATACTTCGCTTTGTCTTCTTGAGCTGCCCTTTGATCTTCTTTTCAGCTTTTCATTTCAGTATGTTTTCCCTTTGTTCTGGTTTCTCAATGTTCAAGTATGATTTCCAGAGTCTCTTCTAACATATATTTTGTTTTTTTCTTTCTCTTCTGTATTTCTAATGAACTTTTGCTCTCTTTGTGAATGACATTCTTTATATCATTCTACAAGTGGATGAAGAAATATACCCCAATAAAATCCTAGAGGAAATGGGCAATATTTAGAAATTCACTACCTACTAACACTGATACAGACAGAGGTAAAAAATGTGAACAGATCCTTCACAAAAGAAGACATCGAACAGTTATTTAGAAAAAAGTCCCAACCAATAGAAGCACTGACCTAGACAGTTTCATTGGTGAACACTACCAGTCAATCAGAGAAGAGCTAACACCAAATTCTACTCAATCCATTTCAGAAAATAGAAACAGATAGAATACATTCAAATTCACTGAAATTAATTCTTTAAAGCAAACACAACACTAATACTGAAGCCAAAGACCTTAAAAGAAAACTTTAGACTAATATCTCCTATGCATGTTGTTATTGCTGTTATGTTTTGTCAAGTCACTTGCAACTCATAGTGATCCAAGGTACAGCAGTTCTGAACCTTGCTCTATCTTGAGCTAATTTCATTGTCTCTGACACACCTACCACCATTTCCCCAGTCACTGAGTCAATCCATCATCTAAGGTCTTCCTCTCTTGCACTGTCGCTCCACCCTTCCAAACACAATGTCCCTCTCCAAGGATTAGTCCCTCCTGGCAACATGCCCAAAGTATGTTTAATAGAGTTAAAAATCCTTCACCCTCTCTAAGATGGACCTCTTTGTTCTCTTACCAGTCCAATTCTCTTACCAATACTTCTCTACAGCTCCACAGCACAAAGGTATTGCTTCTTCTTCTATTATCCTTAGTCATTGTACAGCTCTCTGATACATAAGAAGTAACTGTGAAGGCCATGGCTCTAGACTGATGTCATTGCTCTTCAGTACTCTGGAGTGGTCCCTGATAGCAGATTATCCCAATGCAATTCATCTTTTGATATCCTGATTGCTGGTACCAGGAGCCTTGATTGTGGAGCCAATCAAACTGAAGGACAATATCAATCTCTTCACCATCTAACATGGTGCCAGCTCAGTGGTGAGAATCTTTGTTTTCTTGATGTTGAGCTTCAATTAATATTTAAGGCTGTGGTCCTTGACCTTCTGCAGCAAATACCTCAGGCCCTCGTCAATTTCAGTAAGTAAGGTTGTTTCATCTGCATCATCTGCATGATGCAGGTTGTTGAGTCTTTCTCCAATCCTGTTGCCACATTCCTCCTCATAGATGCCAACTTCCCAGGTGATATAGATTATAAAAGTAAGAAGATAGAATGCATCCCTAGTGTATGTCTTCCCTGATTTTAAACCTTTCGTTGTTGCCTTCCTCCGTTCTAATGACTGCCTCCTGGTCCAAGTATAAGCACAGTCAAATGTTCTGGTATTCCCATTATTTCAAAGTTAGCTTGAGTTTGTTGTGATCCACATAAACACCCTTGTATAGTCAATGAAACAAAGGTTGACATTATTCTAGTACTCTCTGCTTTAAGGTGAGATCCATCTAACATTGGCTATAATGTCCCTAGTGCCATGGTCTCTTCTAAATCCAGCCTGAACATCTGGAAGTTCTTTGTTGATATGTTGTTCCAGGCGTTTTTGGATAACCTTCAGCAGGATCTTGCCTGCGTGTGATATTAGTGATAATGTTTAATAATTTCCACACTATGTCTCAGCACCTTTTTTTTGGAATGGGAATAAAAACATATCTCTTCCAGTCAGTTGAACAGGTGTTTGTCCTCCAGATATCTTGGCACAACCTGGTGAGACAACATCTGTTTGTTGAAATATGTCAATTGGTATGCCATCAATTCCTGGAGCCTTGTTTTGGTTTTTTTGTTTGTTTGTTTTTTTCCTTTAAATTAATTTTAATAAACATTTACAAAGACTTTGGATTTCCATTCATTCATTGTTGCACACTTTCCTCCCTGTCCATCCCTCCCCATAGTTTGCTTTTCTCTTTGAAAAGTGTAAAAAAAAATATCTTTCATTGTTATACAATTCCCCTCCCCCAAGTCCACTACACTATTTTTATGCCAGTTCCTTCAGAGCAGTTTGAACTTCCTCTTTAATCACCATAGTCCCTTAATCATATGTTGTTTCAT
This sequence comes from Elephantulus edwardii, assembly GCF_000299155.1. Taxonomy (NCBI): domain Eukaryota; kingdom Metazoa; phylum Chordata; class Mammalia; order Macroscelidea; family Macroscelididae; genus Elephantulus; species Elephantulus edwardii. The sequence continues at coordinate 2,477,554 of NW_006399860.1, forward strand.
GAAATTCCTCTATGTCAGCCAATTCATTTCGGTATAGTGTACTGTGTACTTCCTCTATCTCCTTTTGATGTTTCCTGGGTCATTCAACATCCTGCCCACTGCATCCTTAAGTATTGCAACTTGGGGCTTGAATGTGTTCTTCAGTTTCTTCTGTTTAAGAAATTCTGAGTGAGTCAATTTCTTTTCATTTTCAACTCCAGGTCTTTGCACATTTCATTTTAATATTTTTGCTTTGCTTCTGTGTTGCCCTTTGAAATCTTCAGCTCCTCCGCATTTTGATTTCTTTCATTTGCTTTGGCTTCTTGATGCTCTAGTGCAATATTTAAAGTCTCTTCTGACATCCATTTTCGTATTTCTTCTTCCCCTGTTTTTGTAATGACCTTTTGCATTCTTCATGGATGATATACTTGATATCATCCCATAGCTTACCTAGTCTTTGCTCATTAGTATTAAAGGATACTAGCCTGTCCTGGGGTGGTCTTTACCTTTAAAAGGGATGGACTCAAAGTCAAACTGTGGTTCTTGTGGATTTGATTGGCTTTGGCATAGCAGTAGTTGGTGATCTATCTGTTCCACAATCAGCACCTGGCCTAGTTTTCACAGCTGATACTGAGCTTCTCCAATGAATTTTCACACAGATGTAATCAATCTGATTTCTATGTAAGCCATCCAGTGAGGTCTGTGTGTATGTGTATAGTTGCTGTTTGTGTTTCTTATAAAAGTTATTTGCAATGAATAAATCCATTAATTGTACAGAATTCTGTCATTTTATCTCTGTCCTCATTTTTGTCACAAAATTCATGTTTCTCAACTACCAACCCTTCCTTGTTTCCAACTTTTGCATTCCAGTCACCCATTATTACTAATTTATCGTGGTTGCATATTTGATTGATTTCTGATTGCAACAGTTGAAAGAAGACCTCTATTTCATCCTCTATGGTTCTGACTATTGGTACATAATTTTGATTATATTCATGTGTGTATTATCCTGTCACTCACAACATTGTATTTCAAGATGAACCTAGAAATGTTCTTTTTAACCATAAATGTGGCTCCATTTTCTCTTACCTTTCCATTTTCAGCTTAGTAGATCATATGATTGTCCGATTCAAAATTTCCCATACAAATCCATTTCATTTCATCAATGCCTAGTATTTCAATATTTATACATTCCATTTCTTCTTAACAAAAATCTTATACCTAGATGAAGAAGCTGTTGCCAGGATAAAGTAAGGGAACACTGCATGTTTTAAAACCAGGAAATATGTGTGTCAGAACTTTGTTTAGGAGAGAGTATTCCTTAGAGAGGGACAACGGACTGGAAAAGATGGAGGCACAGTGAAAGAGAGGACAGCCCTCAAGGAGATTTGTTGATACAATGCCTGCAGCAATGGGTGCAAATGTGTTGATGTTAATATGGATGATATATGATAGGACAAAGTTCAGATCTGTTGTTCATATAGTGTCTATAAGAGTCTACTCAGTTTGACGGTACTTAATAACAGCAATCCTCTATGAACTTAAACAGAAATTCTTAATAAAATCCTAAACAATAGAATCCAATATAATATAAAAATCATAGATCATGATCAATTGAGATTCACACCAAGTATACAAAGTTGTTCAAGATAAGGAAAACAGTGTGATCCACCATATAAATAAAACCATCTGAGAACCATATGATCACATCAATTAATGAAGAAGAGGCATGTGACAAAATTTAAAAACTTTCTTTGTTTTATATTCATTTGCAAAAAAAGATTGTGTATATTGTTCCCTCCTTGTACATTTTGTTTCACACATTCCTTTATTCACGTTGTGTTTCATATGGTCATGACCATACACTTTGTTTTATAAAATTAATCATCATTGATCTATGCCCACTATCCTGTTTTCTGATGCTCTCTCTTAGCATTCCATCCATTTGATTTTACTTCCCAATGTAATTTTTTTTCACCTGGTATCCTCCTTTTTGCTGAAGTTCAATTTTCACTCCCTTCTTTCATCAATGACTCTGAAGAACAATAAACTTCACAATTTCTCAATCCCCTGAATTTGACTTCTTCCTTAACTGCTGCACTGAAATAATCTCATTGTGATTCCCTTTGACCTTCATCTTGTCAAATCCAATGTGCATTTCCCAGATCTGATGATTCTGATCTTTTTGTTGCATGTATCACTTTTAATCAGTCTTTCTTAAGAAGATTGAAGTGGACCAAGAGTTCCTTAACACCACTTGCATTGAGAGATTAGAATCTGTTTTATCTGCTTGAATCTGGGCTGGCTAAGTGACTACTTTGACAAAGAATAGTTTGGATGTGATAGTGTGCCAGTTTTTGGTCCAAGTCTTGTGAGATTGACAATTTCTATTTCTTGTTTTTGAAACACTTGCTCTTGGAGTCTTGAGTCACTATATAAAAAGTCTGAATACTTTGTTGTAAAGCTTTCTGTAGGAGCTCTGAAGCTTCAGGAAAAGGAAGAGAGCTTAGCTAAGCCCAGCCAGCCAACCAACCTCATCACAGCCTCAAATATAAAAGAGAAAAAAATCTTCATCAAGACCAGACCAATCACAAGCTGGATGCTACTATAAACTTTCCATTAATACTACATAAAGCAGAAGAATTTCCCAGAACAAACCTACCTGATTTACTGATGCAATAATCCAGAAATAAAATGATTATTGCTTTAAGTTATTGATTTTGTTACATAGCAGTAGCTACCAAGAGATGTCATGTTGCAGTGGATAACCAAAAAAAATATTTTACGTGTAATTGATTCAATGACCTCTATTCTCTTTTCCCATACTCTCTAACTTTTCTTTCTCTGTCTGTTTTGTGTATCCACAATGCCATCTTTTGGAGTTCTGATGGTGCCAAGGTTAAGGTATTGAACTGCTAGCCAAAAAAAGATCAGTGGTTCTAACCTACTAGCTACTCTGAGGTTGAAAGATAAGGCAGTGTGCTCTAATTAAAGATTTATAACCTCTGAAACTTGATGGGGCCAGTTCCAGTTTGTTTTAAAGGGCATTATAAGTAGGAATCAACTGTGGTAATGGGTCTTTTTTGTTGTTATTTATTGTGCTATTATTATTTAAGTCTTACCTTAAGATACTAGTATATTCTAGCATTCTGTTCTACTTCAATGCTCTTATTAAATAAATTTATACAGAAGAATATACTCTTATATTTGTAATATATATAAAACTTAAATATTAAGTTTTCAAGTTGCAGATCATATACCATTGTCTTGTGAAATATTTTTGTCTGTGATTTTACCAAGAAATTTTTCTTCTTCTTTTTTAAAAATTTGTTTATTTATTTTTCATTTCAATGAACATCTACAGAGATTTTGGAATTCCATTCACTCATTGTTGCACCCTTCTCCGCGACCACCCCACCCTCCCTCCGTCCCCCCTTTGCTCCTCTCCTTGATTTCTTCTTTAAACACTCATAACCCCTTTTCTTAAAATTTCCACAGCTTTTAATTTTGCAATGATATATTTTTTGAAATAAACAAACCCTAAACTCATTGCCTTCAAGTAAGAACTTACTCATAGTTAAACATCTATTTGGTCTGGAAGGTAAATTGTGCTGGAGGAGACTGCTCATCTTTCTTTCTTGGAGCCGTTGGTGGATTTGAACTATCAGAGTGGCATCGCCTTTGGATTAGCAGTGCAACTTCAAATGGACTAGGGCACCAGCACTCCATCCCACTGCAAGTGATCTATATTTATTTTATCTCATTCCAAAAAAATAATTCATCAGAGTGCACAATATAGGTAAAATCACATGTGTGTAATTTAAAATGGTGAGGAAGATTATTTAAAAATTGCTGAGACAGTACATCAATTAGGAAACCGTGAGAAATTCAAATTGAATTCGGAAGAAGCCATGGTACAAGAAATATCATTGCTGATGTCAGATCTTGGCTGAAATTAGAAAATATCAGGAAGATGCTTACTTGTATTTTATTGATTATGCAAAGGCATTATCTGTGGATTATAATAAATTATGGCTAACACTGAGAAGAATGGAAATTCCAGGATATTTAATTGTGATCATATAACACGTATAAATACATCAAGAAACAATGGTCCAAACAGAAGAAAGGAACAATTAATAATTTAAAATCAGTAAAGGTATGTGTCAGAGTTGTATGCTATCTCTATATCTCTTTAACCTGCATGCTGAGCAAATCATTGAAGAAGAATATCCAGCAAGATTGGAAGAGTCCTTAACAATATGTGTAAAGTAAATGATATAACCTTGTTTGCAGAAAGTGATGAAGCTTTGAAGCACTAACTGTAGAATATGAAAGACTATAGCTTTAATATGGATTATGTCTCAAGTAAAAAAAAATCCTCACCTCTGGACCAATAGGCAATATCATGATAGTTGAAGAAAAGATTGATGTTATCAATGATTTTATTTTACTTGGATCCCCAATCAATACTTACGGTAGCTGCAGTTAAGAAATAATTTTAAAAAATTAAAAAATATGTTGCATTGGAAGAATCTGTCAAGGACTTTTTCAAAGTGCTTAAAGAGCAAGGGTGTTAGTTTAAAGACTAAGATGTGCCTAATCCAAACCATGGTATTTTTTATTATTTTCTATGTGTCTGAAAAGCAATGGTGTCACTCTGGAGACTGATACAGGCTATGGTCTTTGCAATCACTTGTTATGCATCAGAGAGTTGGACAATGACTAGGGAGGACAGAAGGAGAATTGATGCCTTTGAGCTGTGGTGCTGGAGAAGAGTATTGAATGTACCATGGACTGCCAAGAAAACAACAGATTCATCCTGGAGAGGGTTAAACCAGGCTGCTCCTTGGAGGCAAAGATTCTGAGACTTCGTCTGACATACTTTGGACATGTTGTAAGGAGGGACGGGTCCTTGAAGAGGGACATCATGCTTGGGAGGGTGGAGGGACAGCGAAGGAGGGGAAGACCCTCTATGAGGTGGATTGATTCAATGACTGGGGTAATCAGGATAGGTGTGTCAGAGGCAATGAGATTGGCACAGGATAGAGCACGGTTTAGGTCGCTATGAGTCACAAGTGACTCGATGGCACATAACAACAACAACAACAACTGACAGTTGGGCAGTAAATAAAGATGACCAAAGAAGAATTGATACCTTTGAATTGTAGTGTTGGTGAACATTACTGAATAGCTGATGGATTGCCAAAAAGAACAAGCAAGTCCATGTTGTTTCAGGAAGTATAGCCAAGGTGCTTCTTAGAGGCAAGAGTGGTGAAACTTTATTTCACATACTTTGGAGCATGTTATCAGAAGAGGTCAATCTTTGGGAAAAGACATGATTCTGGGAAAGCTGAACTGCCTCTAGGTAGACTCCAATTTTCAGCCATTTAGTTAGCAGCTAAATATATTAACCCTTTGTACCATCTGACATTTTAAGCATATAGTAGGTGGTTGATAAATGCTTGCATTGCCCATAGGAGAGGAAGCTGAGTGTTCTGTGGTAAAAATCTCCACTGAAACAACAATAAATTCTAAGTACTAAAGGAAAGCAGTTATAAATCAGGAAATGTATAATTCACTTGTATCTTTTCTGATAAGAAGAATTGTCCTACAGAGTTTCTGAAGCTCTACATATTTAGGCAAACAGATTGCCTCACTTTTCTACTATGGAGAAGCTGAACTTGGAATTATCAAGCCTGTGGTTAACCTAAAATTACCATCAGGGTTTCTTTGGAAATGCATCATAAATGTCAATATATTAATTGTGTTCTCAAAAATCAACTGCATCTCCTTATTTCTCCTAAAGCTTAGTGACCTTTGTATAAAATTAGGTATCTTTCAATGATTAAAAGTTTTTAACTTTTTGTCATTGCAACTCCTTGTGACCCTTGACAGGAATATGTCAAGGGAAGAAGAGTTTGGGTCAAAAATATATCATTAAAAGGCTCTTCTCCCACTAAATATTTGACATTTAAAGCTCATTGTCTTTTGCCACTTGAGCTTCAGTGTTGACCTCAAAGATAATGCAGATAGTACAGGATTTAGAGGGCAAAGAGAAGCACAAGAAGGCAAAAATACTTGAAAATGAAGAACAAAGATGCATGACCTTGACTTAATGATGTCAAGTTCAAACCAAGAGCAGGGCAAAATCAGGAGATATACCAAAAGAAAAAGAGTGATGGAGAGAGTTGCAAGATTAAGGTAGAAAAAGATACAAAGAAGAGACTAAAGAAAAAAGACTTGCTATGGAATGGCAGCCTGATAAAAGTAAGTGATATGCAGAGGCTGGGAAAAGAGAAGATAAGAGGGGGAATTTTCTCATATAACAACTGTGGTCTTTTAAGGTCTTAATAGCACAAACAACTTTAAGTATCATTTATGGAAAATAAAAGTAAAAATTTCATTGCAATATTGGCCTTTGTTATTTTTTTCTTCAAGGAGGATGGAAAATATTTTGAGAGATAGGTCTGTTAGGAATCTCTAACTATAAACTTTCAACTCATACGCAATTCTTAGGTATGACCACAGATCCTCTTACTGCTGGGGTCACTTTCACTCACTCATAGCTGTCAAGTGGGAACAGATTCACAGCAGACCCTCCAGTGGGTTTTTGGAATCTGTAAATGGTATAGTAGGAGATTGCCTATCTTTCTCCTGTGGAACAACTGGTGGATTTGAACTGCCTACCTGTGGGTTGGCAACTACTCTTACTAAGGATAACTTACTAAGAAGATGAACTGCCAGCTCTTATTTTCCCTTTAACTAAGTTTAGATCTCCTCCTTCAACTTGAGTCTTCTGCTACTGGTATCTTACTAGAAGTCTGTCCTCTGCTTCATACTGCTAGTGAAAGGAGATGTGCACTTCAGTCCTTCATGGCATTGTTTTCATTAGGTTCTAAAACTTAAAGGCACTTCCCCCCATATTAAAGTTAAATAACACTCATTAATATAATGTACTTTTATGAATATATTTGTATTCAGAAAAGTCTTTTCCTCACCTTCAATTGGTAAGGAGATGAAGCACTAAAATAATTAAAAGTTCTCATTAATGCTAGAGGTGTCTACTCTGGATTATACGTTAAATATAGCTGGTAAAAGTTTATCCTCACTTCCTAAATTTTTCTTCTATAATTCAGGAAAAGGAAAATAGTTTAGGAAATAATGACTGAGATTTCACCTGATGGTATGCATAGGAATTAGATAGATTACATTTGTGCAAAGAACTTCTGGAGAAGCTCAATATCAGCTGTGAAAACTAGGCCAGGAGCTGATTGTGGAACAGACCACCAACTACTCACATGCAAGTTCAAGCTGAAGCTGAGGAAAATTAAACCAAATCCATGGGATCCAAAATATGACTTTGAGTCTATCCCACCTGAATTTCAGAACCATCTCAGGAACAGGTCTGAGGCCTTGAGCAATAATGAGCGGAGACCAGATGAGTTGTGGGAGGATATCAAGGGTATCATCCAGGAAGAGTGCAAACGGTTATTGCAAAGACAGAAGAGAAAGAAAAGACCAAAATGGATGTCAGAAGAGACTCTGAATATTGCACTAGAGTACAAAGAAGCCAAAGCAGAAAGAAGAATTCAAGATACTAATGAGCTGAATAGAAGAAAGTAAAATATTACAATGAAATGTGCAAGGAGCTGGACTCAGAAAATCAAAAGGACCAAACTCGCTCAGCATTAATCTCAAGGAACTGAAGAACAAATTCAAACCTCGAGTTGATATAATCAAGGATGCTTTAGGAAGAATATTAAATGATCCAGGAAGTATTAAAAGAAGATAGAGAGAATATACTGAGTCACTGTATTGAAAGGAATTGGCAGACACAGAAGAATTTCATGAAACAACATATGAACAAGAGCCTATGGTGATGAAAGAAGTTCAGGCTGCTTTGAAGGAAATGGCAAAATATAAGGCTCCAGGAATAGATGGTATACCAAGTGACATATTTCAGCTAACGGATGTTGCCCTGGATGTGCTCACCAAGTTGTGCCAAGAAATCTGGAGAACAAGCACATAGCCAACTGACTGGAAGAGATCTGTATTTGTTCCCATCCCAAAGAAGGATGACCTAACAGAGTGAGGAAACTATAGAACAATATCATTGATTTCACATGCAAGCAAGATTTTACTGAAGATTATCCAAAAACAACTGGAGCATCAACAGAGAACTGCCAGAAGTCCAGGCTGGGTTTAGAAGGGGTTGTGGTACTAGGGATATTGTAGCTAATATTAGATGGATCTTAGTTGAAAGCATGGAATACCAGAGGAATGTCTATCTGTGTTTCATTGACTATGCAAAGGTGTTTGACTGTGTGGATCGTAACAAACCGTGGGTAACTCTGAGAAGAATGGGAATCCCAGAACACTTGACTGTGCTAATGTGAAACCTATACTTGGACCAAGAGGCAATCATCAGAACGGAGCAAGGAGACACTACATGGTTCAAAACTGGGAAGGTGGATGCCAGGGATGTGTCCTGTCTCCATATCTGTTCAACCTGTATGCAGAACAGATTATCTGGGAGGCTGGTCTCTATGAGGAGAAAAGCAGCATTAGGATTGGTGGAAGATCTATCAACAATCTACGTTATGCAGATGACACAACCCTGCTCGCTGAAGCTGAGGAGGACCTGAAGCACTTGCTGCAGAAGGTCAAGGACTGCAGCCTCCAATATGGATTGAGGCTCAATGTCAAGAAGACAAAGATTCTCACCACTGAACCTATTGGCAGCATCAGGGTGATGGTGAAGAGATTGAGATTGTTTACAGTTTTAGTTTGCTTGGCCTCTACAGTCAACACTCTTGGCACCAGCAGCCAGGAAATTAAAAAGCGTATTGCAATGGGAGAGTCTGCTCTTAGGGACCTCTCCAAAGTACTGAAGAGCAATGGTGCCTCTCTGGAGGCTAAGGTGTGTCTGACAGGCCATGGTCTTTGCAATCACTTGCTATGCATCAGAGTTGGACAATGACTAGGGAGGATAGAAGGAGAATTGATGCCTTTGACCTGTGGTCCTGGAGAAGAGTTTTGAGGGTACCATGGACTGCCAGGAAAACAAACAGATTCATCCTAGAAAGGGTTAAACCGGGTGGCTCCTTGGAGGCAAGAATTCTGGGGCTTCGTCTAACATACTTTGGACATGTTGTAAGGAGGGACCGGTCCTTGGAGAAGGACATCATGTTTGGTAGGGTGGAGGGACAGCGCAGGAGGGGAAGGCCCTCTATGAGGTGGATTGATTCCGTGACAGGGGTAATAGGGATGGGTGAGTCAGAGACAGTGCGATTGGGACAGGACAGAGCAGAGTTTAGGGCTGTTATCCATAAGTTCTCTATGAGTTGCAAGCTACTTGATGGCACATAAAAACCACCACAACAACAACAATGACTGAGAGCATGATGATGCCACATAATAGAGCAAGACTCAGATCCATTGTTTATAGGGTTATTATGAATTGTAGACCATGCAGTAGCACTTATCCATAACAATTTTGACCCTAAGGAATCCTGGTGGAACAGTGGTGAAGTGCGGGACTACTAACTCAAAGTGTAGTGGTTCAAACTCATTAGCTACTCCTTAGAAGAAAGATGAGTCAGTCTACTTCAGAATGATTTATAGTTTTGGTAACCCTGTAGGGCACTTGTCCTGAGTCCTACAGGGTTGTTACTTATATTAATGGATGATCTTGAATTTACAGTAATATAAATATTTTTAATTCATTCATTAACATTGGTAATCTATTTTTATTTTATTTTTCTGATAACTTCTTTATTTTTTTCCTCTTGGCCTTTTCCCTTAAACTTTTCATTATGATTTGTGTAAAAGTTTACAGAGCAAATTAGAATCCCATTTAACTATTCATCTATATTTTGCTCTATAATTGACTCTAATTCTCGCATTATATCATCATTTCCCCCACTATTTCTCTGGTGGTCTTGTTTTCATTCATATTTTAATTTTATTCCTTTATACTTTCTGAATTTTGTCTTTGGGCAAATGCTGCCCTTGTGATAATTTGTGGTTTGGTGTACTAAATGCTACTTGTTTACTTGGTGTTATTTTTTACTTTATACATTGGTTGGCTGAGAGTTGTGTCAAAGACATAAATTCTGTTCCAGCTCAAGGGACATAGTCTCAGAGATTTCACCAGTTTCAGTCAGGTCAATAAGACTGGCCATTATTCTGACTTTGTTTTGGGGTTTTTTTGGTTCTGTTTTTTCCCTCTGAGTTATCTTCTTCTCTATTAGAATTTTCTATAGTGATCACTTTCAGAGCAGTTAGTTGTAGTATTTAGGCACCACCTAGTTCTTCTGGTCTCAAGGTAGCAGAAGTAAAAAATTGAGGATTTTAATATCCATTGGCACTATTGCTTATTTGTTTTCATGCATCTTGGATTTTCTTCACTCTATCTCCCTCCAGACCAGAAGAGACAATTCATTGTCTAAAGTTTTAATGACTGCTGTCATGTTTTATGTTTCTAGTTGCTACTCATCAACTATGTGATGAATCTTGGGAACTATGCTATGCCAATTGACCTTAATGTCCCCATACACTGTGGTCCTGATGGCCCATGACTTCTCCCTTCCCAGGGTGCTTGGTTATAGCCAAGAGGTTGGTACCGTATTGCCTCTTGATAACTCCATTATCTACATGGATATGTTTGCAGCACACAGAGACACTCACTTTGAACTATCATCTGCTAAACCAATGCAATCTCATGAGTGTAATACCTTTCACTTGCCCCATCTGTTCTTCTTTTTTTAAAAATTGAATTTAAAAAAATTCTTATTAGTTTGTAAGAAGTCACTCATATACACTGTGTTTCATTCCCAAAGGAGGACAATCAACTTCAGGAGAGAAGACATCATCAATAGGACATCACACCCATGCTCCACTGAGGAGGACTTCCCAGCCATACAACTCAGGAACACCAACATCACAAAAGAATGGGGAAGTGGATGGACAGAGGTGGGTGGAGGCCTGAGCCACCAAACCAGAAGTGGCTAGGGGATGGGGATGGAAGGTTTTGGAGGGGCAATCAGAGAGACCTGAGCTGGATGCTAACAGAGCAGAGGTGGGAGTAGGAATAAGACAAATGCATTTAAGTGGGTGGTGAGCATGACCAACGCCTGCTTTATTAACTAAATAATGGGAAATGTCTCTCATCTGCTCTTTTAGACAAACTGCTTGTCTGTCAAATACTGTTCTAGAATGAAGCATACAGATTAAGACAGACTAAATAGAAGGATTAGCCATCCACATCTAAAATAGCAGGCCTCAGAAAACCTTATGTACAATAGAACACTCAGAGTAGGCTAGAATATATGGTGCCAGAGGAAAAGACTTCTTACTGGGAATGACAAACAAGAAGGAACAGTTGCAAACAAAAACTACTCATTGGAATGTGGAATGTGGAAATACAAATGTAGGAAAAGTGAAAATTATTAAGGAAGAAATAGAATGCATAAATATTGGCATACTAGTTATAAGCAAAATAAAATGGGTTGGCATGGGACATTTTAAATCAGATAAACATATGATCTACTATGTTGGAAATGAAAAGGTGAGGAAAACTGGGGTCATAGTCATAGTTTAAAAAAACATTTCTAAATTCATCTTGAAATACAATGCTGTGAGTGACAGGATAATATCTATATTCATACAAGGAAAACTGTTAATACTACTATCATTCAACTATATGCACCAACAACCAGGGCCAAAAAGGAAGAGAGAGATGATTTCTATCAACTTTTGCATTCAGAAATTGATCAAACATGCAACCAAGATACTTTGATAATAATGGGTGACTGGAATGCAAAAATTGGCAACAGGGAAGAAGGGTCAGTATTGGGAAAGCCCGGACTTCGTGACGGAAATGAGGCTGGAAATAGAATGAGAGAATTCTGCACCATGATCTATTCACTACAAATACCTTTTATAAGAAACATAAATGGTGACTATACACATGGTCTTCACCTGATGGTCTACACAAGACTAAAACTTATTACATCTGTGGGAAAAATCACTGGAGAAGCTCAATATCAGTGTGAAAACTAGGCCAGGTGCTGATTGTGGAACAGACCATCAAACTGAAGCTAAAGAAAATAAAATCAAATCCACAAGAACCAAAGTTTGACTTCAAGACAATTCCACAATAATTTAAAAGCCATCTCAGGAACAAATTTGAGGCCTTGATTACTGGTGAACAAAGATCAGATGAACTGTGGCAGGCTATCAAAAATATCATCCACGAAAATACAAACAAGACATTACAAAGACAGAAGGATGAAAAGACCAAGATGGCTGACAGAAGAGACTGAATATTTCACTAGAGCTCCAAGAAGACAAAGTAAAATAAAGAAATAAAGAAGTTAAGTAGCAAAACAGAAGATTTCAAAAGGCAGCTCAAAAAGACAAAGAAAAATATTATCATGAAATGTGCAAAAGAGTTGGAGTTGGAAAATCAAAAGAGCCAAATTTGCTCAGCATTTCTTAAGGTGAACGAACTAAGGAACAAGTTTAAGCCTGGATGGTGAAGGTAGAATGTTGAATAACCCAGGAAACATCAAAAGAAGATGGAAAGAGTACATAAAGTCATAATACCAAAAATAATCGGCTGACACAGGACAATTTCATGAAACCATATATAACCAAGAGGCAATGGTGATGAAGGAGGAAGTTCAAGGTGATCTGAAGGAATTGGCAAAAAGCAAGGCCCCACCAAATGACATATTTCAGGAAAAAGATGCTTCTCTGGACATACTCATCAGGTCATGCCAAAAAATCAGGAGGACAACTACCTGGCCAGTTGACTGGAAGAGATCTATATTTATTCCCTTTCAAAAAAAAGGTGACCCAACAGAATGTGGAAGTTTTCTAACAATATCAGTAATTTCACAGGCAAGCAAGATCTGCTAAAGATTATCTCAAAATGACTGGAACAGTATATCAGCAGAGAATTCCTAGATGTGGATCCTGGTTTAGAAGAGGCCAAGCACTAGGGACATCATATCCAATGTTAGATGAATCTTGGCCTAAAGCAGAGAGTTCCAAAGGAATGTCTGTGTTTCATTAACTATGTAAAGACATTTGACTGAATCACAGAACACGCAGTTGTGCTCACCGGAAAACTATGCTTGGACCAGGAAGCAATTTTCAGAGCAGAGCAGGAAAACACTGCAAGGTTCAGGATCAGGAAAGATGTGTGTAAAGGATGCATCCTATCTCCAAACCTTTCAATCTATATGCAGAGCAGACCATCTGGAAGGCTGAGTTCTAGTCAGAGGAATGTGTCATCAGGACTGGAGGAAGACTCATCAACAACCTGCGTTATGCAGATGCTTCACAAGGTCAAGGACAGTAGTCTTCAGTATGGACTGAAGATTAACATCAAGAAACAAAGATTCTCACCACAGTTCCAGTTGGCAGCTTCATGATAGATGGAGAAGAGATTGATATTGTTAATAACTTCTGTTTGCTTGGTTCCACAACAAACGCTCTTGCCACTATCAGTCAGGAAATCAAAAGATTAATTGCTTAGGGAAAGTGTGCTATAAGGGACCTCTCTGGAGTCCTGAAGAGCAAAGGTGTCAGTCTGTAAACTAAGGTGCACCTGCTATAGGCCATGGTCTTCACTATTACTTTCTATGCATCAGAGAGCTGGACAATGACTGAGGATGATAGAAAGAGAATCAATGCCTTTGAGTTGTGGGGCTCAAGAGTGTTGAGCCTACCATGGACTGCCAGGAGAATAAACAGTCCAGTACTGGAGAAGGAGAAACCGGCTTCTCCCTGAAGGAAAGGATTTTGAAACTTTGTGTCACATACTTTGGGCACATGGCTAAGAGGTACCAGTCCATGGAGAAAAAGAAAATGCTTGGAAGGGTGGCGAGACAGTGTAGGAGAAGAAGACCCAGGATGAGATGGATTGACTTAGTGACTAGAGAAATATGTTTAATTCTGTTGGACATGATGAGATTGGCTCAGGATAGTGCAGGGTTCAGAGCTGTTGTACATATGGTTGCTATGTCACTGGCAATTCAACAACATGTTATAATAATCTTGTATTTTATAAAATCATTCATATGCATTGTATTTTATATAATTAATTACCAAGTCTTTTCTTGGAGGCTAGTGTTGTGCAGCTCTGTCTCACATGCTTCGGGCAGATGGCCAGAAGACGCTGGTCCTTGGAGAAGGACCATGCTCAAAAGGGTTGAGGGACAGTGCAAGAGATGAAGACCCTAGATGAGATGGATTGATACAGTGACTGGAGCAATGGGTTGGTGCGTCAGAATTAGTGAATTCCTGTTTTAGGAAAGGGAATGGTTTGGAGCTGTTATACATAGGGTCACTATAGCTTGCGGGCAACTCAACAACATACTACATTGGTTATTTTTATTTATTTATTTATTCATTTATCTATCTATTTAGTTATTTATCTAGTTATCTATCTATATCTATCTATCTATCTATCTATCTATCTATCTATCTATCTATCTATCTATCTATTTACATTCAAGCAAGCCTTTGTTTAGAGTCAACCAGACCTTGAAGAGGGCCTTAGTATTTAAAAGTCAGTTGTTATTATATTTTGGAGGAACATTCTTCTAAGTGGTACAGTCCTCTTCTGTCAAGATGAGGTACTGAGGTAACCTAGGGTTGCTGTGATGCTGAACCTTGTGCCACTGGGGTGTCAAATGCCCTAACAGTTACCTATGGTGAACAGTGCTTGGTGGAGCTCCCAGTTTAAGACAGGTTTGGAAGCAAGTGAGGCATCCACTTCCTAGAAACGTGCTTCTGGAAACTCTATGAACTTTGATAAATGTTGATACTTGCAGAAAGGCTTTGGGCATTTTGTTCATAGGGTTGCTATGAGTTGTGCTTGACTCCATGACAATCAACAATAACAATTAATTATCACAGCGATTGAGTAGCAACAAGGTCTGTGCCCCTCCCCTCTGCCACACTGTACTCTCCCACCCTCTACCCCTACTCTTACCCCTACACCCACCCCTCATACTCCTACCTCCCTACCCTGTAACCCCTCCCATCCCCAGCCCCCCCAAACTGAGACATCATATTGGCTTAGTTGAGAAGAGGAGGGAGAAAGGTGATGGAATTGGAGCAAGAAGAGGGATCTGAGAAGATGAAGGTGGGGAAGGGAGGGGGAATGGGATCACATTTCATGTGCTGATGGGGGAGATGGGACAAATTATCTATTAGTTGGTAGAGACTTTCTTTTGGGTAAAATATTTATCTGTCCATATTGTTCTAAAGCTGTGCATCCAAAGAGAGACAGACTAGGAAGAAAGATTGGTTATCCACATCTGAAATAAAAGGCCTTTCAAAACCCTGGGTAGAATAGCACACACTCAGATTAGACTAGCAGAGATGGCATCAGAGACTGAACCCTCAAATTGGGGAAGACAAAGTAGGAGGAAGAGAAACAAGCAGACACTAGTGATTAGAAATGGAATGTGAGAAGTATGAATGTAGGAAAAGTGGACATTGTTAATGAAGCAACAGAATGCATAAATATTGACTACTAGGCATTAGCGAGCTAAGGTAGACTGCCATGGGAAATTTTCAATCAGATAATTATAGGATCTACTATTCTAGAGATGAAAATGTGAAGAATAATGGGTTTGCATTCATAGTTATAAAGACTATTTCTAGATAAATATAGAAATACAACACTGTGAGCAATAGGATGGTACCCACATACAGGCAAGGAAACCTGTTAATACCACTATCAGTCAAATATATGAACCAACAAGCATAGCCAAAGAGGAGGAAATAGATGACTTCTATCAACTTTTGCCGTTGGAAATCAATCGAATGTGCAACCAAGGTACATTAATAATAGTGAGTGGCTGGAATGCAAAGGTTGGGAACAAAGAAGGATCAGTAGTTAGAAAACATGTACTTGGTGACAGAAATTAGGCTGGAGGTATAAGGATAGAATTTTGCACAATTCATAGTATATTCATTGCAAATATCTTTTCTAAGAAACTCAAACAACAGGTACACACATTAATTTCAACTGATGTTCTACACAGGAATCTGATTGGTTACATTTGTGGAAAGAATTGTTGGAGAAGCTCATTTTCAGCTGTGAAAACTAGGCCAGGTGCTGATTGTGGAATAGCCCATCAACTACTTATATACAAGTTTAAGTTAAAGCTAAAGAAAAAGGAAAGAAAATACATAAGAACAAAAATTTGATCTTGTGTCTACCCCATTTGAATTAAAAAAAACACCTCAGGAACAGGTTTGAGGCCCTGAGCATTAATGAATGAAGACTAGATGAGTTTTGGGAAGATACAATGAATATCATCCATGAAGTATGCAAAAAGTCATTAAAAAGAAAGGAGAAAGAAAAGACCAAGATGGATGTCAGAAGAGACTCTGAATATTGTACTAGAACGCTGAGAAGCCAAAGCAAAGGGAAGAAATCAGAAAGTTAAGGAACTGAATAGGAGATTTCAAAGGGCAGCTTAGGAAGACAAAGTATTATAATGAAATGTGCAAAGAGCTAGAGTTGGAAAATCAAAAGGGACAAACTCACATGACATTTTTGAAGCTGAAGGAACTGAAGAACATGTTTAAGCCTGAAGTGGCAATCTTAAGAATACTATGGGCAGAACGTGGAATGATCCAGGAAGCATCAAAAGACGATGAAAGGAGTACCCAGAGTCACTGTACTAAAAAGAATGAACTGGCTGGCACAGAAGAAGTTCATGAAACAACATATGATCAGTAGGCAATGGTGATGAAGGATAAAGTAAAAGTTACTCTGAAGGAATTGAAAAAAAAAAAGAGTCCTGGAAATTGATAGAATACCAATTGACATATTTTAGCAAAGAAGCCCTGAACATGCTCACTAGACTGTGCCAAGCAATCTGGAGGATTCCTGTCTCTGGCCAGCTGACTGGAAGAGACCCATATTTATTCCCATTCCCAAAAAAAGGTGATTCAACAGATAATGGAAATTATCGAACACTATAACTAATATCAGATGTAAGCAAAATCCTGCTGAAGATTATCCAAAAATGACTGAAACAGTACAACAGAGAACTGCCAGATGTGCAGGCTGTGACTTGAAGAAGCCGTGGCATTAGGGATTTCAGACTGATTTTGTCAGATGATTTTGGTTGAGAGCAGAAAATACCACAGGAATGTCTGTGTTTTATTTACAATGCAAAGATATTTGACAGTGTGGATCGCAACAAATTGTGGCTAATATCTAGAAGAATTGGATTTCCAGAATACCTGATTGTGATCATGAGAAACCTGTACTTGGACCAGGAAACCATCATCATCATAACAGGAAACACTGTGTGGTTCAAAATCAGGAAAAGGGCATGTCAGGGATGCATTTTGTCTCTATGTCTTTTCAATTTGTATGTGGAACAGATCATTCAGGTGGCTGGGCTTAATGAAGAACAATGGGACATCAGAATTGAAGGAAGACTCATCAACAACCTGCAGATGATTCAACCATGCTTGCCTACAAGGAGGGCCTGAAACATTTGCTGCAGAAGGTAAAGGACTGCAATCTTTTATATGGATTGAAACTCAACATCAAGAAGACACAGATTCTTGATAGATGGGGAGGAGATTGAGATTCTCAGCAACTTCAGTTTGCTTTGTTTCACAATCAACACTCTCGTCACTAGCAGTCAGGAAACCAAGAGATGAACTGTATTGTGAAAATACGCTGTCAGGGACCTCTCCAGAGTGCTAAAGAGCAGCAATGTCATTCTAGAGACTAAGATGTACTTTATCCAGGCCATGGTCTTTGTAATTACTTGCTATGCATCAGAGAGCTGGACAATGACTAAGGATGATAGAAGAAGAATCTATGCCTTTGAGTTGCGACACTAGAGAAGAGTGTTGGACATTCCACAGGTGGCCCAGAGAACAAAGAGGTTTGTTCTGGAAAGGGTGAAACAAGTTGCTCCTTAGAGAAAGGATTTTGAAGTTTAACTTCACATATTTCAAGCATGTTGCCAGGAGGGACCAATCCTTAGAGAAGGGCATCATACTTGGAAGGGTGGAGAGCATAAGAGAGGAAGACTATGGATGAAATGGATTAACACAGTGACTGGAATAATGGTGTTACGTGTTCAAGACAGTGAGACTGGTTCAGGTTAGGACGGATTTCAGAGGTATTATGTATAGGGTTGCTATGAGTCATAGACGACTCGATGGCACATAATAACAACCACATGCCTATTTTCCAGCTGTTTTTTTAAGTCCGCATCTCCATTGAACATTTCCCAATCCTTTATAACCCCCTCCCCCAGTCTCTGCTATACTGGTAATCCATACCCTTCCCTCTGCTTTTTCTGTCCTTTCCTCTCCCCTTTCCTTTCCCTTTTTGAACATTTGCTCAGTTGTCCTCCTGTTATCACAGTAGTGGCCTTACGCAATATTTGTCCTTATGTGACTGGGATATTTCATTCAGTATAATGCTCTCTAGTCTCTCACAAGTAATATAGTATTTTATGAAGTTATTGTTTCTTGCTACTAAATAGTATTCCATTTGTTTCTAAATCCATTTGTTTGTTCATGGGCACTTGGAGAGTTTCCATTTTCTGGTTATTGTGAATAATGCTCCTATGAAATAGGGATACTTATCTTGATTTGTCTCAGTTCTGATTTCCTTGGATATGTTCCTAGCAGTGGAAAAGCTGGGTCATATGGGATTCCTATGTTCTGTTTTTTAAGAAATGCCAAACTGATTTCTGTAGGAGTTCTACCATTTTCTAGTCCCTCCAGCAGTGCGTAAGAGTTTCATTCTTTCCTCATTCTTTCCAACATTTGTTGCTTGTAATGTTGTTAAACTTTGAGACTGCTACTGGAGTGAGATGGTATGTCGTTGTTCTGATTTATATCTCTCTGCTTACTAGTGATTTTAACCTTTTCTTCTTTTCTGCCTGTAAACCTACTGGTAGATTAATGTTTGTTATTATTGGTATTGTAGGCTTGTGCAGGTACATACACCAGTATCTGTAGACAACCTACTGCTGTCTATAGCTCTCACCTGTCTTTCTTTCTTTTAATAGTATTATGCTAGTCATCACTTATATAACTTTTCCTCCTACCCAATTTATTATATGTTTCTTATTTAATCATACTTTATCTTTTAGGGAGTTCCGGTGGTCTAGTGTTAAGGAGTTGTACTGCAACTCAAAGTCAGTTGGAATCCATTAGTTGCTCTGTGAGAGGAAGATGGACAATCTCTTCCTTTGTGATTTATAGCCTCTCAAAACCAGCTGGATGTTCAGCTATAAGATAGAACATTACAACAACCAACAATGTTTTTCCTGGATTTCTTTTCTCTCTCATTCCTAGCAACTGTCAAATAATGTTTTGGGTTTTTTTTTCCTATCTGGAAATTTCACCTTAAATCTTAAAATAGTGCACTCATAATATTTATCCTTTTTGTTTGACTTGTTTTACTCAACAAAATGTCTTTCAGACTCCTTCATGTTATGGTGGTGTTTCTCAAATTCTTCGTTATTTTTTAACATTGCATAATATCCCATTGTATATATGTAATATAATTATTTATCCATGTTGGCAGGACATTAAGTTTTTTCCATCTCTTTACTTTTATAAATAATGCTGCAATAAACGTAGGTGGGCATATATCTGTTCATGTCCCAGCTTTCATTTTTTTTAGGATATATAGAGTAGTAAAACTTCTGGATCAAATGGTATTAATTTTAAAAATATTTAAAATTTTTATTTTAATGCCATTGCTTAAGAAGATTATATTTAGTTATTTTTATATTATTTAAAAGAAAGTTTGCAAAACAAATTAGTTTTCTTTCAATCATTTATGTACATTTTGTTTTATAATGTTATTTAAAAATCCATAATATAATTGCACTTTTTCTTCTTCCTCCCTGTAATTCTAATTTTCATTAACCCTGTCCCATCATGGCATTCAGGAATTTTCTTTGGGCAAATTCTGCTCTTTTGATCCTCTGTTATTGATTTTATAAGGAATGAGTGCCTCTCTTATGTCCCTTTATAGGCTTGTCTAGTTTTTGGCAGTAAGTTGAGTCTCAGGGGTAAATTTTGTTGCAGGAGAAGCTATAATACATTAACAATGGTACATCACATAGTAATTGCTACCATGGGTCTAAGTATGTCACAAATGATGAGGATGACACAGACAGGACAAAGTTCACAACTGTGATTCACATGGTCTCTGTGAATTTTCCTGGACTTGATGGCACCTAACAACAACAAAAATAACATTGCTTTATAGTCTTACTAGCAATGTATGAGTGTTCTGATTTTTCTACACCTTTGCCAGCACTTGTTTTCTATCTTATTGATTTTTTTTGGTTTTGCTTATTTATTTTTCTTTAAATTTATTCATTGTTGCACATTTTCTTCCCCCTTCCCTCCCCACCCCACAATGCACTCCTTATTCTCATGAGATTGTTTTGATGCGTATAACGCATGATTATATATACCTTTTGGACAGTTCATCCTCTCATCTGTTCTAATGCAATGTTTGTTTCTCTCTCACACTCTCTCTCTATAGGGCTTATATAGAGTATCTTGGATTTTATGCCCTAGAGGAAGAATTGCTTAGATCAAAACTGTACTCATCCTTTCCTTCCTATGTGACTTCTGTCCAAATTATCAGGTACCAGGCCAGGTACGTAGGCCCAGAGGTGTAATGAAAATTTTTGAGCACTTCCTGTGAACTATCTGTATTAATTTTTGTCATTAGGGGAAAAGATGGAATGATTTTGCTGCAATCTTGAAGCATGCAGTGTCTAAGTAGAAAAACAGATTAATAAATAGAAGATGATGGGGTGTGAAATATCCTATAAATGAAACTTAGTATCCCAATTCATTTACTTTGCATGGGAAAACCTTCTTGAAACAGAAGAACATTGAGCTGTGCTTTGAAGAATGAGTTAGAATTTTCTAATTCATTGGGTTGGGGTTGGAGTAGGAGAGACAAGGTATAGGTTTATCAGTCAAAGGGAATAGCAAGGAGCAATATTTGGACTCCTGGTGGCTTAGTGGGTTAAGCTTTGGGTGACTGACCTAAAGATCTGTAGTTCAAACTCACCAGCTGCTTTATGGGAGAAAGATATGGTGGTCTACTTCTACAAAGATTTACATCCCAGTTCACTATGCAGCCTTTGATCTAGATTCCTGTCATGACAATAGTGGACTGGACTTGTGGGGAGGTTTTGTATAACAAAGAAAAAATTTTTCTTTTACTTTTCAAAGAGAAGAATGATCTGGGGGGGGGTGGGCAGAGTGAAAAGTTCAACAATGAATGAATGGAAATCCAAAATCTCTGTAAACTTTCATTACAATTAATAATAATAAAAAATATATAAAGGGGGAAAATATTTACACCCCAAGAAAACCTAGAGGGCAATTCTACTCCTTCCTATATGCGCACTGGGAGCTGAAAACAATATTTTGATGCCTTTGAATTGTGGTATTGGATAAGAGTACTGGATATCTCATAGACTTTTAAAAGAACAAACAAGTTTCAAGGTGTGCTTTAGAGGCAAAAAGGGTGAAAGTTCATCTCACATACTTTGGGCATGTTATCAGAAAAAGCCAATCCTTGGAAAAAGCTATCATTGTGGAAAAGGTGAAGAGTCAGAAGAGAGGAAGATCGTCTCCAAGATGAATTGACACAGTGACTGTAACAGTAGGCTTGAGCATATGAAGGTCCCAAGTATGGTGCAAGATAGGGTAAGGTACAGATGTGTTGCTCATGGGTTTGCTATGAGTTGTAGGTGGCTTGAAGGCACCGAACAAAAAAACCAGACAAAAAATAACCCACAACAAATTAAAAGGAGGTTTTGGCCATTTTGAATTGAGCTCAATTCCATTTCTGACCATATACTGCAATATTTTCTCTGATCTAGTGCTTTTTGAAATGTTAGATAAAGCCAACACAGAACCTGCACTAGTAGCATACCATGCTATTGTGGGGTGATTGAGTTGCATCTCTAGGATACATATAAAACATGCCTTTAAAGCACTCACAATGTATTGACTGAAATACAGCGGAAGCTTTTTACTCTTATTTACTTTGGTGGTGAGTGTGAATAGAAAGTGAAGCATAAAGAACACTAATGTCTCATTCAGCTGTGACTTCTTTTACTTTCTTCACACTTGCTCACGAACGAAGCTCTCCAGACCTTGTTCCCTTGACTCCCCATCTCTCATTGTTTTAAGGGAAGGTACATGAACGGAGCAATGATCTCTGCCAAGTTGACACCCTTTCATTCTGAGATGAATACTACCTGTAATTGTTTACTTTTCTTCCAGAGAAGAAGCATCCAGTAATTCACCACCATCTGCTGACTTTCATTCTGTACTCAACACAATCTGTGCGTTTGGAGACCTAGAAGATTTCTTTACTCTTTTTTTTTTAAATTTCTTTACTCTTGAACTTTATCATTGAGATTAAGACAGCACAGTTAGAGATTTCTGCAAAGAGTTGGCAACAAGAGCTCAAGAATTCTACATTCTCTTTTTTCCTAAGATTCGCATCAGTTTTCATTAACTTCAAGCTTTCTATGCACTTTGCTAATTTACAAAACTTCTTCTGTAATCTGAATCCTCATCATTTTTTATCAGGATGTAGCCACAGGGTCTTTAAATACAACAGATTCAAAATAAAATTCATTTCTTTGACCCTCAAGCCCTATCCCAGGTATTCTCCACTGCTATTGAGGAGATTATTACTCTAACTTCATGTGTGTCAGATTAGGATTGTGCCCCATATGGTCATCAGTGGTTGATTATTTGGCAGTAGACCTTTCTTCAGAAGTTTCATGGGGTGAACACAAACCTACAAAGTTAAGGTTAACAATCAAGAATATTAACACTTTGTACTACCCCGGGACTTCTTCCTGTATATTATTGTTGTTAGATGCTATAAACTTTACTACAGTTCATAGCATCCCTATGAACAACGGCTCTGAACCTTGCCCTGTCCTAAGCAAACTGACCCAATTGTCACAGTCACTGAATCAATCTGACCCTCCACCCTTCCCAGCATTATGTCTTTCCCCAAAGATTGGCCCCTGCTGACAACATGCCCAAAGTATAGGAGACAAAGTTTCAATATCTTTACCTTCAAAGAGCAACTTGGTTTCACTCTTTCTAGAGCCGACTTATTTGTTCTTTTGGCAGTCCATGATATGTTCATTACTCTTCTTCAGCAACACAATTCAAAGGCATTGATTCTTCTTCTGTTATCCTTAGTCAGTCACTGTCCAACTCTTAGATGCATAGCAAACAATTGCAAAGACCATGGTCTGGATCGTAGACTGTGGTTAATGGCATTATTTCCTAACCAGCAAGGAGGTCAAGAACTTGGGATCAATTTTGA
This sequence comes from Elephantulus edwardii, assembly GCF_000299155.1. Taxonomy (NCBI): domain Eukaryota; kingdom Metazoa; phylum Chordata; class Mammalia; order Macroscelidea; family Macroscelididae; genus Elephantulus; species Elephantulus edwardii. The sequence goes on from NW_006399860.1 coordinate 2,500,946, forward strand.
TGTTTCCCTTTCCCCTTGAAATTGAATATAAAGCCTCTGCAGAATTTCAAGGACTGCAGTCTTTAATATGGACTGAAGCTCAACATCAAGAAGATAAAGATTCTCATCAGTGGGCCAACTGGCAGACTCATGATGTATGGAGAGGATCTAGAGATTGTTAACAATTTCAGCTTGCTCTGCTCCATAACTAACACTCTGGGAACCATAATCAGGTGATCAAAAGGTGAATTGCTCTGGGAAAATCTTCTGTTAGGGACCTCTCCAGAATTCTAAAGAGGAACAATGTCAGTCTGGAGACTAAAGTGAGCCTAATCCAGGCCATGGTTTTAGTAATTATCTGCTATGTATAAGAGAGCTGGATAATGATTAAGGATGATAGGTGAAGAATCAATGCCTTTTAATTGTGGTGCTGGAGAAGAGTGTTGAACATACCATGAAATGCTAAGAGAACCAACAAGTCCATCTAGGAGATAGTGAGACCAGGCTGCTTTTTGGAGGCAAGGATTTTGAAGCTCCATCTGACATACTTTGGGCATGTTACAATAAGGGACCAGTCCTTGGAGAGGGACATCATGTTCGGAAGGGTGAGGGACAACACAAGGAAGGAAGACCCTAGATAAGATGGATTGACTCAGTGAGAGGGGTAAATGAGGTTAGGTATGTTGCAGACAGTGAGACTGATTTAGGACAGAACACAGTTCAGAGCTATTGTGCAAAAGGTCTCTATGAATTGCTGCTGACTTGATGGCACATAATAACAACCACAACCACTAGAACATGTTTATTTAATTTTCAAAGTGATTCTCATGTATATTATGTAGTTCAGTGAAAAGTTAATAACTCAAACCGTGCCAAAAACATTGTTGTTTTATATAGCATTGAGTTGGCTCTGGTACATAGCCTCTCACTGTCCAGCAGAACAAAGCACTGCCATAAGCTGGGCCATTCTCACAATTTCTGCTGATTGAGCTCATTGTTACAGCCACTACATCAATCCATCTTCTCGAAGATCCTTGTAATTTTCCTTGACCCCTTACTTTACCAAGAATGTTGTCTCTCTTCACATACTGATTATTTCTGGTGTTTCTGATAGCATGCTCAACGTATGTGAGAAGAAATCTCCCCATCTTCATTTCTAAGGAGAATGCTGGATATATTCCTTTCAAGACAGATTAATTTGTTCTTTTGGTAGTCTGTAGTATTTTCAATAACCCTTTCCAATACCACACTTGAGGACTGCAAGTGCAGCTTCTTGCCACTAAACCACCACAGCACACTTTAGAGGTATCATTTCTTCATTGGAAGCTATTGAAAATGTCATGATTTGGATCACACACACCTTACGTCTTTAAACAGACATCTTTGCTCTTTAGCACTTTAAAGAGGTCCTTGGCATAAAATTAGCCCAATGCAGTATGTCATTTCATTTCTTGACACATGTTTTCATGGGTGTTGGCCGTAAGATGAAATTCTTGTTCAATCCTAGTGTGAGAATTTGACGTTTTTAAATCTTGAGTTGCATTCAACACTGAAGGCTATATTCTTTGAGTTACATCAGTAACTGGCCTAATTTCTTGTTTTCAGCAAGCTAAATTGTGATATCTACATATTCCAGATTTTTGGGTCTTTCTGCAGATAGTCCAGTTTCTCAGTTTATTTGCTCAATATCCAACTGTAGTAATTATGATGTAAAAGTACAACCCAATTCACAACTTTCCTGATTTAAAACCTTATATTCTCTTGGTCTTTGTAATTACTTGCTATGTATCAGATTGCTGGATAGTGAATAAGGATGGTAGAAGAAGAATCAATGCCTTTGAGTTGCAGTGCTAGAGAAGAGTACTGAATATACCAGGTACTGCCAAGAGAACAAACAAGTCTGTCCTGCAGAGGTTGTAAACCAAGTTGATCCTTGGAGGTAGGGATTTTTGAAGCTCCATCTCACATACTTTGGAGATGTTGGCAGGAGAGACCAGTCTTTGGAGAAGGACATTATGCTTGGAACGGTGGAGGGACAGTGCAGGAGAGGAAGACCCAGGGTGAGAAAAATCAACACAATGAGTTGGCTCAAGATGTGGCAAGGTTCAGACATATTGTATATAGGGTTGCTATGCAGGAGTGGCATCCACTTCCTAAAGCAATAAGCCTCCAGGAACTCTATGAACTTTGATAAATGTCAATAGTTGTAAAGGGTTTCAGGCCTTTTTTTCATAGGGTTGCTATGAGTTGTGCTCGAATTGAAGGCAATCAATGACAACCCGAGTGTCATGAAGGCACGTAACAATGGCAACAAATATTCCTTTGTTCCGTTCAAATGACTGGTATTGGTACTGATAAATGGTACTGATTTTACTCAGACACAAAAAAGTGTTCTGAAATCCTCATTCTTCACAGCATTACCAATAAATTGTTGTGATTCACATAATTGAATGTCTTTGCATAGTGAATAAAACATAGGTAACTATATATTTGGTATTTGCTTTCAGCCTTTGTTCCCTATCATCTTTTTAATTCAGCTTGAATTTCTGGGAGTTCCTTGTTAATAGATTGTTATAATTTCCTTTGTATTATCATCAGCAAAATTTCACTTGAAAGTGATTTTAATGTTATGACTCATTAGTTCTCACATTCTGATGGATCATCTATCTTGGGAATGGTCACACACGAGGATCTCTTATAACCAGTTGACCAAGTTGCTGTCTCTCAAATTTCTTGGCATAGAAGAGTGAGACTATCCAGCATTTTGTCTGTGGAAACATGTTGATTAACACTCTGTCAATTGCTGGTAGCTTGTTTTTTGTTAATGCCTTTAGTGTAGCTTAGGCTTCTTTCTTCTTTTAGTACCATTGAATTTTTCAACGTCTGCTTCTGAAATGACTGAGCCTTGATCAATTCTTTTGGTACAGTAATTGTACATGCATTTTATCTTCTTTTACGATTTAAGCATCATTTCATATTTTGTCTTTAGAATCCTTTACTAGGGCTAAAATTTTTCTTTAGTTCTTTCAGCTTGAGAAATGTGGAACATTTTTACTTTTTTCTAACTCCATGTCTTTGCATACTACATTAGAATGCCTTATTTTGTCTTCAAAAGGAGCTTTGACATTTTCTCTTTAGCTTTCTTACTTCATCCTTCCATGTTCATTAGTTTCTCTTCCTTCTTGGGCAAGTTTCAGAGTCTCTGATGACTCAGTTTGTTTGTTTGTTGTTGTTGTTTTTGTTGTGAAGACTATTGCAGGTTGACTCAGTCTTTCAAGATGTTTCCCTTCACTTACTCTGTTAGAGAAGTCTCTCTCTCTCTCTCTCTCTCTGTATGTGTGTGTATGACTGAATGGTGGAAAATATTAGATCTATAGTATCCATTGAATGGTATGCAGTTGAAATGCCTTACTTTTGTTTGGGCATTAGCTTCTATTCTAGAATCTTTGGCATATGCCAACATCCACTGTTGCTGACCTTGGAATACACCATTGCCTCTGTTTTAAAGGTACCTGTTTTTTGTAGCTTTTACATTCTGACCCCAGCTCTCTGCTATTTCAAAGATCCCCTCAATACCTCAATATGTTCTTTCCTCCCTGGAAAGGTTGAAATTTTTAATCTACAATTTATGAACAGTGTTGCCCAAATGTACCTTGCTCAACCCCCTTTTTTTATCAATGCCATTTCTAACACCAAAAATATGGTTCCTTAAGTCACTTAGAGCCTTCCATGTGCTGTTATTGTTGTTAGGTGCCATCAAGTTGAAAATGAACCATAGTAACCCTATGAGTAACAGATCTCAATCCTGTCCTACCTGTGCCATCCTCATCATCTCTAACATACTAGAATCCATAGTTATTGGGTCAATCCACCTTGTTAAGAATCTTTTTCCTTTCCAAGAAATAACCTTTACTAACAACATGCCCAAAGTATGTGAGATGAAACTTCATCATTCTAGCTTCCAAGGAGCACTCTGGCTGCACTTTTTCCAAGACATGTCTGTTCATTGTTGGGGTTTTGTTTGTTTGGGTTTTGTTGGTGTTGGTATTTGGGTGTTTTTTGGGGGGTGGGGGTTGTAGTCTGTGAGATAGTTGGTACACTTCTCCAATACCATAACTCAAAGGTATTGATTCTTTTTCTGCCATTATTATTCACTGTTTTTAGCTCTCATATAATTAGCAAGTGATTGAAAAGACCATGATCTGAATCAATTGCACCTTGGTTTTTAAGGTGACATCATCATGCCTTAGTATTTTGGAGAGGTCCCTGATAGCAGACTTTCCCAAATGCAATACATCTTTAGATTTACTAACTGCTGGTATCAAGGATGTTAATTGTGGGTTCAAATAAGATGATATCACTGACAAATTTGATCTTTTTTTTATCAATCATGATGCTGCCTATAACCTTAGTACTGAAGATTTTTCTCTTTTGATGATGAAATATAATCCATATTGAAAACTATAGTCTTTGACTTTCTGCAGCCACAGTCTCAACTTTTCCTCACTTTCAGCAAGCAAGATTGTGTCATTGGCACGATGCAGGTTTTTGATGAGTCTTCCTCTGATCCTGATGCTACATTCTTCTCATAATGTCCAGTTTTTAAATTTATTTTCTCAGCATACAGATTGAATAGGTATGGAGAAAGGATACAGAACTGAGGCACTGTTGTTGTTATATGCTGTTGAGTCACCTGTGAGTCGTAGTGACCTTATGTACAACAGTCTTAAACCCTGCTTTTTCCTGTGCCAATCTTCCTGTCTCCGACACACCTATCCCCTAGTCACTGAATCAATCCATCTCATCCAGGGTCTTCCTCTGTTGTGCCATCCCTCCACCCTCCCAAGCATGATGTCTCTCTCCAAGGACTGGTCCCTCCTTGCAACATGTCCAAAGTATGTCAGATGAAGCTTCAGAATCCTTGCCTCCAAGGGGCTGCCTGATTTCACCCACTCCAGGACAAACCTCTTTGTTCTCTTGATAGTTCATGGTGTATTCAGAACTCTTCTCCAGTACCAAAGCTCAAAGGTATCAATTCTCCTCTATCATTCCTAGTCATTGTCCAGCTCTCTGATGCATAGCAAGTGATTACAAAGGCCATGGCCTGAACCTTCCTTTTTTAAAAATACATAATTTTATTTTTGTTTGCACACAAAATTCATATACATTGTATTTCATTCATATACATTGTGATTTACACATTCCTTCATTCACATTTTGTTTCATAGGGTCATTTCCATACATTGTATTTTATAAAATGAATCACCAATGATCGATGCACACTATTACTCAGTCATTTTAAGTCCCCACTGGATCTTTCCCAATTCCTTTATCCTCCCTCTGTCCACCAAGCTCAGAGACTTCAGTGTTTCCACCCCCACCCCCACCCGACTCCTGTATCTTTCCTGTCCCCCTTTGGTCTTTTATACATAACTTACCACTTATCTTTCCATTTTTACAATAATAATTTTATGCAGTATTTGTCCTTATAAGACTGAATTAATTTGTTCAGTGTAATGCTCTCTAGCCTCTTCCATGTTATATATTATTTTTAAAAATCATTGTTCCTGATTGCTGCATAGTATTTCATCATATGAATGTACCAAAATTTTTTAATCTATTAGTTTTTTAATTTTATTGTAATTTATACATCTATTTTCCCCCACTCCCTTTCTCCCTTCATTAAACTCTTCAACCTTGTGATTGTCACTGCTCCCAACCTTCAGCGCCCCCAGTCCCCTCCCCTTCCCTCTTTGTATGTCCATACAGATCTCACTGGTTATCCTCTGTTTTCACAATAATTATCTTTTACAATATTTGTTCTTATGTATTTGATTTAGTTCCTTTTTGATGGATATTTGGGCTATTTCTGTTTTTACTATTGTGAATAATGCTGTTATGAACATTGGTATACAAAGCTCCATTTGTGTCTCAATTCTATTTTTCTCAGGATATGTTCTCAGCAGTAAAGAGCTGGGCCATATAGAATTTCTCATGGCCAGCATTTTGAGGAACTGCCAAACTGCCTTCCAGAGTGGTGATATCATTTCACAATCCAACTGTGTATGAGAATTTCAATCTCTGTACATTCTTGCCAACATTTATTGCTTCCTGTCCTATTCAGCTTTGTCACTGCTGCTGGAATGATACGGATTATCTCATTGTGGTTTTGACTTACATTTCTATGTTTGCCAGTGATTTTGAACATTTATTTATATATTTGTTCACCATCTAAATGTCTTCCTCTGTGAAAAGTCTTTCCATGTCTTTTGCCCATTTTGAAACTGGGTTTTCAGTCTTTTTTCTTGATGCAGATCTTTCTTGATTTGAAACCATGCAATGTTTCCCTACTTTCTTCATACAAAATTACCTACATTTATTAAGTTGAAGGAACTGAAGAATAAGTTTAAGCCTCGAGTTGTAATACTTAAGGATGCTGAAGGCAGAATGTTGAATGACCCCGGAAGCATCAAAAGAAGATAGAAGGAGTACATGAAGCACTATACTAAAAAGAATTGGCTGACACAGAAGAATTTCATGAAACAGCATAAGATCAAGAGCCTATGGTGATGAGGAAGTTCAAGCTGCTCTGAAGGAAATGAAAAAAAAAAGGCCCCAGAAATTGATGGAATACCAATTGACATATTTCAGCAAAAAGATACTGCCCTGGATGCACACACCAGGTTATGCCAAGATATCTGGAGGACAACTGTCTGGCCAACTCTCTGGAAGAGATATTCCCATTCTAAAAAACGTTACCCAATCAAGTGTGAAAATTATTGAACAATAGCACTCATATTATATGCAAGCAAGATCTTGCTGAAGAGTATGCCAAAACAACTGGAGCAGTACACCAACAGAGAACTATCAGATGTGTAGGCTGCATTTAGAAGAGGTTGTGACACTAGGGACATTATAGCCAATGTTAGACAGATCTTGGCCAAAAGCAGAGAGTACCAAAGGAATGCCTGTCTTTCATGGACTATGAAAATGTATTTGGCAACAATGAATTAATGGAAATCCCAAGTCTCTATAAATTTTCATTGAAATTAATAATAAAAAGAAAAAAGAAAAAAATGCATTTGACTGTATGAATCACCACAAATTGTGGCTAACCTTGAGAAGAATGGGGATCCCAAAATACTTCTTAGTGCTTAGGAAAAATGTATACTTGGACCAGGAAGCAATAGTTAGAAGAGAGCAGGGAAACAATGCATGGTTCATGATTAGGACAGGCATGCATCAGAGATGCATCAACCTCCATGCCTTTTCAATATATATACAGAATATATCATTCAGGAGGCTGGACTTCATGAGGAGGAATGTGTCATCAGGACTGATTCAGGAAGATTCATCAACAACCTGCATTATGCAGATGACACAAGCTTGCTTGTAGAAAATGAGGACATGAGGTACTTGCTGCAGAAGGTCAAGAACTGTAGTCTTCAATATGGACCTGAAGCTCAACATCAAGGAAATGAAGATTCTCTCCACTGGGTAAATTGGCAGCTTAATGATAGATGAAGAAGAGATTGAGATTGTTAATAACGTCAGCTTGCTTGGTTCCACAATCATCACTCTTGTCACCACTATTCAGGAAATCAAAAGACAAATTGCATTGCAAAAATATGCTGTCAGGTACCTCTTTAGAGTAATGAAGAGCAACGGTGTCAGTCTAGCGACTAAGGTGTGCCAGATCCAGGCCATGGCCGTCACAATTACTTACTATGCATCAGTGAGCTGGACAATAACGAAGGATGGTAGAAGAAGGATTGATGCCTTTGAGTTGTGGTGTTATGTTGAACATATTCTAGATTGCCAGGAGAAACAAACAGGTTTGTCCTGGAGAGGGTGAAACCAGGTTGCTCCCTGGAGGCAAAAATTTTGAAGCTCCATATCCATCTTACATACTTTGACTATGTGACCAGAGGGAACCAGTTCTTGGGGAAGGACATCATGCTTGAAAGGGTGAAGGGACAGTGCAGGAGAGAAAGACCCAGGATGAGATGGATTAACTCAATGACTGGGGAAATGGGATTAGCTTTGTTGGAGATAATGAGATTGGCTCAGGATAGTTCAAGGTTCAAAGTACATAGGTTGCTATGAGTCTCAGGCAACTTGACCACACATACAACAAGAAACTTGTACTTTATACTTCATAAGCATTATGTTGTATATAATTATTGTCTCAGAGATTGATGAAGTCTGTGAGCCCCACCAACCTGTCCCTCCAACAGTTTTCAGAGGGAGTTTTACAGGGGAGGAGATTACCCTTCCTTCTCTCATGGAGCAGCTGATGGCCTTGAACCACCTGCCTTCAGGATTGCAGCACAGCTTCTTGCCTCTAGGCCACCAGAACTGCTGGTTGCAACATCGATTCCTGAGACTTTTGTTTTGCCAATCCCTTCAGTGCAGCTTGAACTTTTTACTTCATTGCTTGTGGGAGGATGTCAAAGATATCATTCAGGAAGAGTG
>NW_006399860.1:2511104-2525256 GCF_000299155.1 Elephantulus edwardii
ATGCTTGGGAGGGTGGAGGGACAGCGCAGGAGGGGAAGACCCTCTATGAGATGGATTGATTCGGTGACTGGGGTAATCGGGATGGGTGTGTCAGAGGCGTTGCGGTTGGCGCAGGATAGAGCAGGGTTTAGGGCTGTTGTGCATAGGGTCGCTATGAGTCGGAAACGACTCCATGGCACATAAGAACAACAACATAACATTCAAATTTTGCTGAAAGCACCTTTCAGTGTTGCATCTAGAGGCCTGAATATGTTTTTTTAAATTTTTTATAAAATGCGAAGTGAGTTTTCTATTTTATTCTCTGACTCCTGCTCTTTGCTCATTATAATACTTTGTTTTGTCTTCTTGAGCAGCATATGATCAAGTAGTATTAACTTCTATTCAAAATAAGGTCACTGAGTTGCAATCTACTCAATGGTACCTAGTACAACAAGAACATGGTTTAACAATTATTATGGCTTTTGGGGTGTGTGTGTGTGTGTGTGTGTGTGTGTGTGTGTGTTCACTATGGAAACATTAAGCGCATTCAGGGAGGCTAGATAATAAGCTAGATGATTATTCAGACAACCTGAAATTTGAATCCAAAGGAGGTAGAAGAAAAAATCCATGTAAAGTCATAAAAACTGAAGAACACCACCACTGATATTCTTGAAGTACTTTAAGATTGTTTGTAGCCATGGATACTGATTTAAGAGGAGGAGTTAAATAAAAATTTTAAGTAGCATGTTGAATTTATGGACTGAGAAATATAGGTCAAATAATAAAGACAAAATTGTTCAAAGATATTAAAATATTCATCTTAAATTTTATCTATAGATACACAGATATTTTAAATTTTTTATTGACATCTTCCTCCTTTCCCAGTTGAGTTGAAAATAGCTGTATAGGAATAGAAGCTAACAAGAAACATACATGTCTAGAAGCGGTCCTGTCTTCCTTAGTGGCTTTAAAAGCTTGGGGCAATATCTTTCCTATTGTCAAGGATCCTTATTAACCTTGAGTTGTAAGGTATCTTTTTGTCTTGTCAACTTCCCTATAAGTGATTTTATTTTCACTTAGAATATAAAATGATTAAAAAGAGAATCTATGTGTAACTGCCTTATGGCTGCTTATAATAGACTAGGTTTAAAAATGGGTTTTGATCTAGTTTGTCATTTGAAAAAAAATGTTTCCAAAGAACTAAGTTTCATTTATAATGTTTATCTTACACATATGAGCAAAATATGTGTGTGCATGCACACACACAAACACACAAACCACCTCTGGTTTTGCTTGTCTAGCTCCAAATAAATATATGTTATTATTACGCAGCACCAAGTCAGAGCTGACTTATAGATGAACCTCTAGTGGGATTTCAAAGGGAGTAGATCATATTGGAGGATATTGTCTGCCTTTCTCCCTTGAAGAAGCTGAAGAATTAGAATCCTGTACATTTGGATTGGCAGAGTAATTCCTTACCTCTAGGCAGTGACAGAAAGAAAGAGAGTGGGAAGAAGAAAGGGAGGAAGAAGGAGCAAGAAAAAGTGAGAGAATAAGAGGGAAAGCAAGAGAAGAGAGAGAAAGAACATTCACTTCAAAGAGACACATACAATTTTGAAGAAATTATGTAGGTAATTTTGAGAGCCCCAAAGCCCTAAATCTGTGGGTCAACTGGCAAGATGGAGACCTCTTCAATCTTATGTTTCAAGAACTGGAGTTCAAGAGACAAACAAACAAAACAAACCAAAGACAAACAAACAAAAAAAGTGCATGCTCTCTCTCTTACACACACACACACACACACACACACACACACACGCACACACACTGGAGGTAGGCTTCACTATCAAGGAAATGTCATTTCAGTGGATTGGCTGCTCCTATCAGATTACAAAGTAGAAGATGATTATCTTTTTATTTGCATGGCTGTTGGAGAAATGACCTTTTTTCATGATTTTTTGCATTTTTTTGCTTTCACTGCCTCTCTCTTTTTGGTTTTAAATTCAGGGTTTCTAATTTGTCTGAAATGGTTTAGTCCAGGGTTCAGTCTTGGAGCATACAGGTTGCATAGTCATCATTTTTTTGTTTGAGGGGCATATTTTTACCCAAGTAGGAAATGAGCAACTGTACTCCACTAAAAAATGGCCGCCAGCACACATTCAAGGTATCACAGTTGCCCACTATTGTTGAACTGAGCACTGCTACCTGTCTTGTACTTGAGTCAAAATCCTTTGCAAGAGATTTGGTTGCCCTGCAAAGCACAGACTCTGTTAGAGTCCATCCCAGAACAATTTTTAACCAGTTTAAAGCCTTTTAATACTACAAGAGCCCTGCTCTACATTAGACCAAGAATTGCTTCTGGCACACTCATTGCTTTTCTTTTCTTACTTTGCTTCTGTCTCCTCTTCAGAGTTCATTTCTTTCCCTTCTCTTTTCCTCTCTTTTTCCTTCTCTGGTTTAGTCACTAACTCATATGCTAGGGAATCAAAGTTTCTGTGATGAAACAATTAAGTGCTCATCTATTAATGAAAAGTTAATAGTTTGAACCCCTCCAAAAATTATATGGCAGAAAAAAACCCAGCTGATTTACTCTTGTAAGGATTTATCTATAAAACATGAGACAGATCTATTCTGCCAGGTGGAGTCCTGTAGTTGGAATCTGACTTGATGGCATGTAAAAACAACTAGTTGAGAATTCATCCTCTTCTGAAAAGCTAAGATTTGGGCAGTCACTGTGAAGGGAGTTATTGCAATTTAGTACCAGTGTGTGTATATGAATTTATGTCTGTTAGTATGTATATAGGTTGCAGCCAAGTTCTTTTGGATCTTGAATCAGAAAATTCAATTCTCTGAAGCTTCTCAGATCAAATAAGGGGTTCATTTCCACAAGTCTTATTGGATACTGGTTACTACAGAAAGAAGTTTCCACATTAAAAAGGCCTTTGGTTTTCAGGTGTGAATTAAAGTTAATCAGCATCAACTGAATGTATAGAACCCCCACCCCCTACACCCCAGTAAGTTAGGGACCAGAATGTCCAATCACTTACTTCTGAGAACTAATTTTAGAATTGTCCTTTCTTCTCATTTGTTGCTCTTCCATCATGTACTCATTTTTGAGAAGCTAGACTATGAAAATGTGGCATAAGGACTGGAGGAAGACTCATCATCAGCAACCTTAATCACACAAATGACACAACATTGACTGCTGAAATTGAGAAGGACTTGAAGCACTTGTTGCTTCTGCAACACTTGTGTGGGATTTTCACCAAAGGATTTCAGCTTTCAATACAGATTACACCTCAACATCACACACACGCGCATACACACACGCACACACACACTCTTTTAACACCAAGCCAATAGACAGATCAAGATGCATGGAGAAGAAAAAAAATAAAAAAGGAAGTTGTTGACTGTTTCTTCTTGCTCTGATTCACAACCAACAGCCAGGAAATAATAACATAAAAACAGCAAAACAACAATTTGCTTTGGGAAAATCTGCTGTCAAAAATCTCTTTCGAATGCTAAAAAGCAATAATGCTAATCTAAAGACTAAGATGTACCTTATCCAAGCCATGGTCTTTTCAGGTGCTTGCTATGCATCTGAACACTGGGCAATGGTTAAGGATGACAAAAGAGAAATCAATGCCTTACAGTTGTGCTGGAGAAGAGTACTGAAAGTACCATGGACTGCCAAAAGAAGAAACACATCTAACCTGGACAGAGTGAAGCCAGTGTGCTCTTTGGTGGCAGAGATGATGAAACTGTGTCTCATATACTTTGAGCCTACTGTCAGGAGGAACCAATCTTTGGAGAAGGATATCATGCTTGGAAGGGTGAAAGACCGACAAAAGAGAAAGACTCCAACAAAATGAACTGACTCAGTCAGTGACTGTGGCAATGGGGTCAGATGTATTAGAGGCAGTGAGGTTGGCTCAGGATACGGGAAAGTTCAGCTCTGTTGATCACAGGGTCGATATGAACTGAAGTTGACTAGAAAGCACATAACAACAACAACTTTTGCATATCAAAGTTACACAATGAATGAAGATAACTAAAGAAGAATCAATGTCTGCGTTGCAATGTTGGTGGAGAGTATTGAATATCTCATGGACAAAGAAAAATAATGACGTCTATCTCAGTGGAAAAGCAGCCAGAGTGCTTCTTTCATAGATAGTGAAACTTCCTCTCACACACTTTGTTTATATTGTCAGGAGGAGCCAGTCTTTGGTAAAAAACATCATGCTTGAAAAGGTAGAGGCTCAGAGAATGAGGAGAAGACCCTTAATGAGATAGAGTGATTTAGTGACTATAGCAATGGGTTTGAGCATATGAGTGGTGAGGATGACACAGGAGAGGGGTCACTATGAGCTGCAGTGGACTTGATGGCTCATAACATGAACTCTGATTAAAGGGAGCTCTGGAGATCTAGTGGGTAGTGAATTGTGCTGCTAACTCAATTCCTCCAGTGCAATTTACAGCCTCTAAAAACTCCATGGGTGGTCAGCTATCAGTTGGTCCCAACTTGAGGACATCCAGATGACTCAGGTTAAAACCAAGTGGAATTAGAATTTACATGATTTAGCACTGGTGATAGCTCAGTTCTAATATTTATTTTACTAAGCAAATGCTTTATTCATAGAAAACATCCATTAAATATGTAAATAAGCCTAGAGGCTAAAAGGAAGTATTTAAGTCAGTCAAAAGAATAAAATATTCTGAGGTATGAAGGAAATTCCTCTAAGCACTTTATAAATACACTTTATGCATGGATAAAAGACATGTTAATTGCATTTTAAGAAACCCTCTTACTAAGCTGTCTAAAAATCTCTACCAGGTGATATTTTCATAGATTAGTTTACATTGTTTGTAATTGAAAAATTCTTGAGTAAAATTGTACTCAAGAATATTTATCATTCAGGCATTTTACATACTCAAATTATTCCTCATTCTTAATTAATGAGATGTAATAGTAATTCCTAACTTTGTTTCAAAAAGATCCTAAAACAGGATTTCTGCTCAAGATATGTTGACATACATACATGCACACAGCCCTATAAAAGGAGCAAATATAACATGGGGATGCTCAAGTCTGACCTGTACTTGCTTCATAAAGAGGAACTTTCCCCATCAATAATATCCATAGTACTATACAAATAGCTACATGGTCAGACACGGTACCCCACATCCTCCTGCATCTTTTTCTATCAATCATTGAATCCAATATTCATTGCAAAAGGTTTTACTCATAATTGTGAACTTTGTTAAGGAGATAGTTTGGTGAGGGAGGGAGGCAAAATAAATCCCCAACACAGATTTAGTCCAATAGTCCCAAGCCAGATTAATAGCAAACTACAGTTCCTCAATTAGTTAAAGTCCAGGTTCATTTAAACAGCACAAATGCAAGAAGCCTCTGGTTTTCTCAATCATCCAACAAACTTTATCTCAGAGTGGTTATAAGCTAACTTTCCCATCAATCATTCAGCCAGCAAAATCTTTTAACTGTGACTACATCTCCAAGGTTCTTCTGGTTACAGAATCTTGCCACTATTTCTTCATAGCAGCACCACGGGCTCTTCACTATCTTTCCACCAACACTGTCATCTCTTTCAATGTAGAAAAAAAATATATATATATTGGTCTTATTTTGGTCTCACAGCTGTTGATTTGCAAAGATATGTGTATCTGCAGTTAAGGTAGCTTGGAATCATGTTCTCAATAGGGGGTAACACAATGGCTAGAAAAGCCAGTTTTCAAGGGTTCTGACCCCCTTATACCTCTTATACATCATAAATTACTTATATATCTTCTTATTTCTTATTGTATGCTGTTAAAAATGACTCATATCTAACCCTCCAATTTTAAGATTTCCAAGCTGTAAATCACACAAAAGGATACTGCCCAACTTTCCCCTGCAGAATTGCTGGTGGAGTAAAACTTCTAGAGAACTATGATTTTTTGTGTTAACAACAAAACTCCCTGCAGACTATTAAAGGCATGGCCTTTGGGTTAGCAGTACAACTACTTTCAGACTATATATCAGATTAAACCTATTGCCATCAAACCAGTTATGATTTAAGTATGTTTACATACACACCCGAAGCAGCCAAGAAACCAAAAGACATGTTACATTGGGAAAAATCTACAGTCAAGTACCTTTCCAAAGTACTAACAAAAAGAACAGTAATGTCAATTTAAAGACTACGGTGTGCTTGATCCAAGCCATGGAATTTTCAATCTCTTTCTATACATCTGAAAGTTGGACAATGAATTAGGATGACAGAAGCAAAATCATTGCCTTTGAGTTATGGTATTGAAGAAGAGTACTGAATATCCTATAGACTATCAACATAATAAACAAATCTGTCTTGGAGGAAGTACAACCAGGATGTTTGTTAGAGGAAAAGATGGTGAAAAGCTGCCTAACATTCTTTGGGCATGTTGTCCAGGGGATAGGTCCTTTGAAAAAGACATCTACTGGGAGGGATGAACAGAGAGAAAGAGCAAGATCCTTAACAGGATGGATTGATGCAGTGACTATAACAATGGACTTGGGCATATCAGAGATGGGGAGTATAAGATAGGAGAGGTTCAGATATTTTGTTTATTATCTCACAGTGAGTCATAGTCAACTTTAAGGCACCTACCAACAATGACTGGATTCTACAAAAGTGTGTTCTGTTTTGGTTGAGGCTTGGGTGTGGTCTGTGTGGGTTTATTGGATTTGGCCTCATATTTAAAAAGGCATTTAGGCCCTTGGGCCTGGTTTTAATTGTTTTCAGTCAAGCATTCTTCTAAGTAGTATAGCACTGGTCTGTTAATCTGCTGTACAGAGGTAACTCCTGTTTGCTGTGATAGCTCTCAAACTAAAACAAGCTTGGAAGCAGGAGTGGCATCCACTACCAAAATAGCTTGCCTTGGAAACTCTGTGAACTTAAGAGAAACAATCAAAGTTATACAGGACTTTCATTCATAGAGTCACTATGATTCATCTACAACTCAACAGCACTTAACAACATAATAACAAGCAACAATGACAACACTACACACACGTGAACCTACATATATACCCCAAACTCACTGTCATTGAGTCACTCTGACTTTAGTGACTATTTCTATTGTTTGATGTTATATTTCTCAGGCTATAAATCATTAAGGTAGAGATACTGCCTACCTTGCTCCCTCAGAGCAGCTGGTAGTTTTGAACCGCTGACATTCAACAAACTACCCACTAAATCACAAGAGTGTATGTGTGACTATATTTTTTTCACATTAAAGAAAGACATTTGCAAGTTTTTCTTTGTTCAGAGATCTTTCCCCCTTTATAAAATTAACAAAACAATTGAAATACATACATACAAAAAATAAAATTGCTTTTAGCACATTAGATTGTTCCCCACGCTTCTTCACTTTTTCCTATGTTCAAATCTTTGCTGGATATATTTATATTCTGTATTTCTATTGTTTGTTCTTAGGTGTCCTCAAGACAACTATGACTTATAGAAACTCTGAACAATAGATCAGAACCGTACTCTATCCATTGCCATCCTCACCCATCTCTGATATACTTGAGCCCATTGTTACAGTCACTGTGCCATTATTTGCTAATTTCATTGGCTTATTTTTGGCCAATGGAATGTTTTTTAATTGTGAAAAAATTCCTAAACCACAAAAGCTAAAATTTTTAAATGGACAATTTGGTAATTTTCTGTATATTATAAAGTTAATTAGCCTTCTCAACTATAACATTCTAGAATAATTTCATCAGCTCCTAAAAAAAACTGCAATTTTAGCAGTCACTCTGCATCACTGTCTCAGCTTTTAGCAAACACTAATCATCCTATCTTTATGAATTTGTGTAAATCGAATACTTCATATAAAGAGAATCCAGGTTCCTTTCACTTAGCACAATTATTTTCAAGGTTCTTCCATTTCATAGTACTCCTTAGGATGGGGTAATATTTCATTGTAATGATATGCCCCATTTTCTTTGCCCATTTATCATTTAGTTGATGGGTGTTTCGGTTCTTTCTACATTCAATTAGAATAATGCTGTTGTGGACATTTGTGTACAAGTTTCTGTGTGGACATATGATTTCACTTTTCTTGAGTAAATATCTCAAAGTGGAATGATGATTCAGATGATAACTGAATGTGTAACATTTTGATAAATTTTACAGCTATTTTCCTAGCAAATTGCACCATTTTACATGCCAGCCAATAATGTTTGAGGATACTAATTTATGCGTACCTTCACCAGCAGTTGATATTGTTCATACTTTTTATTATAGACATTTTAGTGATTGTGAAGACCTACCATATTGTGGTTTTGAGTTTTGTTTTCTTAATGTTGTTTTATAAAATAAAGATATTGAACATCTTTTCATGTGATGGTTGTTGTTGTTGTTGTTGTTATGTGCTCTCGAGTTGCTTGCGACTCATACCATAGACAATGGAATATTAATTTCCATGAAGTAAGAAAAGCCTTTTAATCTTGTGTTTTGGCTTGACTTCTTGTGCTTCTATCAGATTGAACATACCTTGGATAGTTTCTAATCCAGAGTAAATAAGGAGATATGCAAAGCAGACCTGAATCCAGCCCATAATCTGCAGACAAGACCATCTTCCTTAAACTCCTTGAACAAGAAAACCAAATATTTTTTGTTGTATACAACTGAAATTTGCAGGTTAAGTCTTGTATTAGTACAGCAATAATTAATATAATTAAAAAATATAAAAGAACCCTTCTGTAATCTTTGTTCAGATTAAGAAAAAGAATAATGACTTCTAAATCTTTTGTATTCCCTTACCAACTATTTCTTCCTTTGGCAATCTCTAGACAATTTACAAACACCCCTAAAAAACTGCAGTAGTTAATTTATTCTTCATATTAATAGAATCATACTATGAATATATGCCTTCTCCCTTAATGCGCTTTTGTTTTGCTTCATTTGTGTTATTGAGATTAGACTGTGTCCAATTGTAGTTTATTTTCCTATTGTTCCATTTCATTGTATAAATCAAATTCCATTCATGGCTCTTTAGTCAAAACTGTCTCATAAACGACCCTCCAGAAGTTTTTCAGAGGCTGTAAATCACACAAGTGGAGATTTCCCATCTTTCTCCTATGGCAGCTGATGGATTCAAACTGTCTGCCTTTGTTTTGGCAGTGCAACTCACTACCCACTAGGTCACTGGAGTTCCTTATTGTATAACTAAATAAATACACATTTTGTGCTTTATACTGTTAGTTTATGAACATTTGGATTTTCTTTGCAAGTTTTGAACTCTTACCAACAATAATAACCCTTTAATCATTCTTGTATGTTCAAGGAGTCTGATGCAAGAGTTTCTCTAGGGTGTATGCATCGAACTGATATTTCCAGAACTAACATTGTGCATATTTCTACACCATGAGACAAAGCCATATTTTTCCAAAGTAACTGCACAGAATCACACTTTTAATCTTAACTGTGTGGGAATTTCCTTTGTCTCCCACACTGAATTATACATGGTGCCTCCTTGAGTCGGAATCTACATCAGTGGGATTTTTTGGATTCCATATTAGGTACTTAATAAGTATTTGTTGAAATAACAACACAGAAGAAAAAGTTGTGTTCAGCAATAGATCTCAAAAAGAAAGTTAAAAAAGATGGTTTCTTTAGGACATATTCCCCGTAGTGGAATTGCTGGGTCAAATGGTATTTCTATTTCCAAATTTTTGAGAAAGCTCCATACAGCCTTCCATAGTAGTTTCACCATTTTACACTTCCGCCAACAGAGAATAAGGGTTTCAGTTTCTCCACAACCTCGCCAGCATTTGTTGTTTGCTGTTCTGTTAAATTTTGCTTTTCTGACTGGGGTGAGATGATATATCATAGTTGTTTTGATTTGCGTCTCTCTTAGAGCTAGGGATTTTGTACATTTCTTCATGTGCTTGTTGGCCATCTGAATGTCTTCTTTGGTGAAGTGTCTGTTCATATCCTGTGCCCATTTTTCAATTGGGTTGTTTACCTTTATCTTTTTGGTGCTTGGGTATTTTATAAATTCTAGATATGAGTCCCTTGTCTGACCTATGATTACTCATGAAATATTATACAAAATGGGTGACGCTGGAAGACATTATGCAGAGTGAAAAATCTCGGCCACGAAAAGACAAATACTGAATAGTGCCACTGTTATAAAGAAGGACTGACATAGGGGTGGGGGGGAGACTGAGAAAGATGGATTCAATAATGTATACCACATTGAAACAGATGAGGAAGAGAACTACTTAGGAGGAATAGATGATTAGGTATTATTGTCATGACAGGAGTCCAGAATGAAGGCGGCATAGTGGAGTGGACTTGATGGGAGGGATTGTATAACAATGAAAAAATGTTTCTTTTACTTTTCAAAGAGAAGAGCAAATTGGGGCGGAGGGGTGGGCAGGAAGAAGAGTGCAACAATGAATGAATGGAAATCCAAAGTCTCTGTAAACATTCATTAAAATTAATTAAAAAAAGATAATCTATATTAGTAATAACCAACATTAATCTACAAGTACATAGGCAGATAGGCAAGACAAACCAGTAAAGGCTGGTAAAAGGGACCATATCCATGAATCTATAACCATCAAAGACTTGGCATACAATAAATAAAAATAATTTTATAAAGTAAAAGTCACAATATACAAAACATTTAGCAAAGGGCTACGGTGGTATTGCTGTTTTTATGTTCTGTCAAGTCACCTGTGACTCATAGTGACCCATATGTATGATAGCTTTGAACCCTGCCCTCTTTTGAGTCAATCTCACTGTCTCTGACACACTACCGCAATTACCTCAGTAAAGAATTCACTTCTTAAAGCATATGTCCTTCACCAAAGACTGATTCCTCCTGGCCATATGCCCAAATATGTGAGACAGAGTTTAAAATCCTTGCTTCCAAACAACACCATGCTAGGAGGGATGCAGGGATAACCCAGGAGAGGAAGACCCCAGATGAGATATTGACACTGTAATTGTATCATAACAAGAATGGCTTATGATCTGCTTTAAGAAGTAAATTCTTTAGAAACGGAAAGTTTTATCATCTTTTATCATTTTTTGTTATCATGTAGGGCCTCATTTTCTTTCATCCCCAGAATCTCTTGCTCCAGTTTCAAGTTTCTTTTAAAATCAGAGTTATATTCACGTAGAATAAGTTTTCAGCTCCTTCCTCCTTCCTGTTTTAAACGAACAAAAACTTTATGTAAAAGCCCAATACATCCTCCAGAAGTGGGAGTACTTTGGTGGCATGGAGGTGAATAACTGAGTCCTACTTGAAACACAGCAACATCACAGTTTGTAGCTACTCAGCCGAACATAGTACCTGACAATAAATTAACCGTGACAGGCTCAACACAGTTATTTCCTCAACAATTACATGCTGGATGCCTCAGAAAATTACTGCTTAACTGTATACTTGTTTGTAACAGTATTAGGGACAGGAAAGAAAATGGAATCAAATGCAGAGAACAAGGGAGAGTGATTTGTGCTTCATTTTCTGAAATATGCTGTTTATTTCTTGGGATTTTAATCTGACCACAGGCAGAAAGAGGATCATTAGAGTAAGATGGCATCTTCTTTTGTTAAATGTTCCATTACACTGTACATAGTAATAATTGGTACTCACATGAACACTATTCCTGGGAAATAAGGAGATGAAATTGGGTCTTAGGCAGCACTATTTTCTGTAAAATGCTCCCAAGAAAAGCTAAGGGTTTGATATCAGAAGCAAAAACTGAGAACTGAGGGACAGACAACAGAGCCACTTTGTCCTACAGGTGAGGTGAAAGGCAGGGCTTTAGAGGTTCAACATTTCTAAGTATAAAATAGGGAGGGTGATTCTTGTTGTGCCTCCTCCATAACAGGGATTTCAACTATTTTTTCCCCCTGTGCCAATTCACCAATATGTAACAATAAAATTCAGTTCTCTTTCACTTTGTTGACTAAGGATAAATGAATTCAAGCCAATTCAAACATATTTTTCAGCTTTCTTATCTGAGGTTCACATTCTAGACATGGATAACATAGGGTAATTTAATCTGAAGAACTATACCAAATTTGTTCCTTATATTGCAAATAATAGTGCATTTTCATACAAATTTGAACTGTTCTCATTCCAAAGTTTGTCATTTTGGAAGCAGCAATATGAAACAGTTTCTTTCTACACATTCGCTAATAGTTAAATCCAAACTACCAGTGATGTTCAATGTTAATCACTGCCTGAAAACATTTCAATATAAAGAAGACACAAGGCAAATACATGTATAAATATATTTAGAGAGTTTTCTATAGATCATTGTACACTTTAAGAGGAAAATGATGTTTTTAAAACACTTTATAATTATATTTTGTATAATTATATATTGCTGTTGTTATTCATTGCCATTGAGTCACTTGTGACTTCAAAGTGACCCTAAGTACAACAGCTCTGAACCCTGCTCTATCCTGACACAACTTCATTGTCTCCAACACACTCACTCCAATGACTCCAATGACTAAATCAATCCACCTCATCAAGGGTCTTCCTCTTCTGTGCTGTCCCTCTCACTTTCTAAGCATGATGTCCCTCTCCAAGGACTGGTCCCTCTTTGCAACGTGCTCAAAGTATATCACACAGAGCTTCAGAATACTTGCCTTCAAAGAGCAGTCTGGTTTCACTCTCTCTAGGTTAAACCTGTTTATTCTCAGTATATTGAATATATACTTTTCTGTAGCACCACAACTCAAAGGCATCCATTCTCTTTCTATTATCCTTAGTCATTGTCCAGATTTCTGATGCATGGCCTCAATCAGGAACATATTATTCTGCAGACTGTCATAGTTACTCTTCAGTACTCTGGAGAAGTCGCTGATATCCGATTTTCCCAGCATAATTTGTCTTTTGATTTTCTGGCTGCTGGTACCAAGAGTGTTGACTGTGGAGCCAAGCAAAGTGAAGCTGTTAACAATCTTAATCTCTTCACCATCTATCATGAAGCTACCATTTGGCCAAGAGGTGAGAATCTTTGTTTTCCTTTGTTGTTTTTCGTTGTTGTTGGAAGTTACATGTCTTTATTTTTTCTTTTTTTGAGGGTACACCTGTCAGGTTAATAAAAGCAGCCTGTTGCTTTGGGCTGACACCTTTGACCACAACTTGGCTGGACCCAGATATCTGAGCACTGCCCTAGGATCTGCCCGTGTGGTGTCTATGAGCAAGGACAGCAACCCAGACACGAGACCCATGAACAGAACAACAACAAAAATCACAAAACAATATTCATGAATTTCTGTCCCAAGCTTTGAAAGGATTAGCCGTGCAGGCAATAAACATCTAAAGCAGTGCATAAAAAGTGTTAAGTTTATGGCAAATAAATATTGTAAAAACTCAATAAATTATATGCATAAAGTTGTAACATCTAATAACATCTGAAGCCATGTGCAGCCCCAATATCTGCCTAAAAGCACCATACTCAGCCTCTGTGAAAATTTTTTCCATGTCTTTCGCCCATTTTGTAATTGGGTTATCAGTTTTTCCCTTGTGGAGTCCAGGGAGTATTCTGCAAACTTTTGTTTTAAGACTTTTGTCTTACACAGTATTATCAAGTGTTTGTTCCCAGTGGGTAGGTTTTATTTCACCCTGTTTGAAAAAGTTCTTGATACACACATGAATTTAATCTTTAGATGGTACCATTCATCAATTTTATCCTCTTTAGATTATGCATTTCTGGCTGTATTTGGCAGTCTCTCCCTTGGACTAGCACTTCTAAGCTTGATCCCAGTTTATCTCTTATGATCTTTATGGGTTTGGGCTTTACTCCCATTTCTCTGATCCACCTTGAGTTAATTTTTGTATATGGTGTTAGATGTGAATCCTGTTTCAACTTTCTGCGGGCGGAAATCTAGTTTTGTCAGCACTATTTGTTGAAGACGTTGTCATTTCTCCATTTGATAGCTTTGGTTTCCTTTTTATGCATCAGTTGACCATAGATGGCTGGGTCTATTTCTAAGTCCTCAATTCTATCCCATTGGTCTATGTGCCTGCCATTGTACCAGTACCATGCTATTTTGGTTACTACTGCTGTGTAGTATCTTTTGAAGTCAGGGAGTGCTATACTTCTGCCCAATTTTTGTTTTTCAGAAATGTTTTGCTTATTTAGGGTCTCTTG
>NW_006399860.1:2525839-2527674 GCF_000299155.1 Elephantulus edwardii
TACAATATTGAATAGGAAGTGGTGACAGTGAGCACCCTTGTTTGGTCCCTGTTCTCAAGGAAAATGCTTCTAGTCTTTCTCCTTTGAGAATGATGTCAGCTCTTGGTTATGCATATATACTTTTGACTATATTGAGGAAATTCCCTTCTATTCTAGTTTTGCTGAGTGGATTAATCAGGAACAGCTATTGGATTTTGTCAAATGCCTTTTCTGCTTCAATTGCTAAGATCATATGATTCTTGTTTTTTACTTTGTTAATTGCACTGATTGTTTTTCTATGTTGAACCATCCTTGCATACCTGTTATGAATCCCACTTGGTCATGCTGAATTATTTTATATGCTTTTGGATTCTGTTGGCTAGGATTTTGTTAAAGATTTTTGTATCTATATTCATGATAAATATTGGTCTGTAGTTTTCTTTCTTGATAATATCTTTGCCTATTTTTGGTACGCTTGCTTCATAGAATGATTCTGGAAGTGTTCCTTATTTTTCAATTTTTTGAAATAATTTAGGTAGAATTGGTACTAAATCCTCTCTGAATATTTGTTAGAATTCATCTGTTAAGCCATTTGGTCCAGGACTTTTCTTATGGGGAAGTCTTCTTATGACATTTTCAATTTCTTCTCTTGTGAAGGGTCTGTTCAAGTGTTCTATATCTGTCATTTTCAGTCTGGGCAGGGGATGCTTTTCAAGAAGTTTGTCCATTTCCTCTAGATTTTCTAATTCATCAGAGTATGGTTTTTCATAATATTTTAATAATATCAATTTAATTTTCTCTAGTTCTTTTGTGATGTCATCACTTAATCGAGTTATCTGTGTCTTTTTTTTTCCCCTTTTGTTAAATTTACCAGTGCTTTGTCAATTTCATTAACCCTTTTAAAAACCAGCTACTGGTCTTATTGATAGTTTCAATTGTTTTTATGTTTTGTATCTCATTAATTTTAGCTCTTGTCCTTATAGATTCTTTCCTTCTAGAGACTGTAGGATTATATTGTTGATACTTTTCTATTTTATGAAGGTGTTGAATTAGATCATTGATTTTTCTTTTTCCTTTTTTATGTGTGTGCCTATTGCTATGAATTGCCTCCTGAGGACCTCCTTAGGTGTGTCCCAGAGGTTTTGGTAAACTGTATTTTTATTATCATTTTTTCTAGAATTTTTTTTTCATTATTTCTTTTATAACCCGATCACGTTCTAGCGGAGAGTTATTTAGTTTCCACATGGGTGATTTTGTAAGGTTTACTCTCCTATGGTTAATTTCTAGTTTTATGGCATTGTGTTCTGAGAAAATACTTTGAATTATTTCAATGTTTGTGTTGTTTTTTTTTAATTTGCCAATGCTTGCTTTATATCCTAAGGTATAATAGATTCTGGATAAAGTACTACGTGCACTTGAGAAGAAAGTGACTTGGGTTTTATTTGGGTGCAGTACCAGTAATACATCTCCTAGATTGAGTTGGTTGACTGTATAGTTTAGATCTTCTGCATCTTTGTTGAGTTTCTTTTGAGTTGATCTACCCTTTGGTGATTGTGGTGTGTTTAAATCTCCTACCACAATTGTGGTGCTGTCTATTTTGCTCTTCAATTTGGTTAACAGTTATTTTATGTATTTTGCAGATCTATCATTTGTTGCATAAATGTTGACCAAGGTTATGTTTTCTTGATCTACCGTGCCTTTAATCAGTATGTAATGCCCTTCCTTATCTTTGATAGTGGTTTTCATTCTGAAATCTGTTTTATCAGAGATTAATATTGCCACGCCTGATTTTTCGAGGTTGCCATTTGCTTAGTATATTCATTTCAGCCTTTGATTTTGAATATGTCTTTCTCTTC
>NW_006399860.1:2530808-2532001 GCF_000299155.1 Elephantulus edwardii
AATTTAATTCCTATTGTCTTACAGGATTAATTTCAAACCTAAGAAAGCTCTCTCCATGTTGACTTGAGTAGCTTGTACACTTGCTTGTGTTGTTTATAGGTGCCATCCAGCCCACTATAATTCACCATGCTTATGATCTCTGATATATTAGAGCTCATCGTAACAGTCACTGATTCAGCCCATCTTGTTGAGCATTTTCCACTCTTTCTGACTTCCTCTCCTGAGGACTTGGTCCTTCCTGATGACTATGTCCAAAGTACACAAACCTAAGTTTCATCATTCTTTTGACCATCCATGAGATATTCAGAACTCTGTTTCAGCACCACAACTCAGAGGCATCAGTTCTTCTTTGGTCATCTTCATTCATTGTCCAACTTTTAGGTGATTAGGAAGTAATTAAAAATGTTATGGCTTGAATCAGGCATTCTTTAGTTTTTGAACTAACATTTTTGCTTTTCATTGCTTTGAAGAGTTCCTTGACAGCAGATTTTCCCAGTGCAACATGTCTTTGATTCTTTTTTTTTTAAATTAAATTTTAATGAACATTTACAGAGATTTTGGGTTTCCATTCATTCATTGTTGCACTATTTTCTCTACCCTCCTGCTGAGTTAGTTCCTCTTTTTCCCTCCCTTGAAAGTCTGTTTTGTCCAGTTGCCACAGTGCTTGTCAAAGCCAGCTCTGATTAATCTCCTTTGTCAGTGTGTCATTTGCCATTCCCTATCACTCCTCCCTGAGAGATACTTCACCCGGATTCATAAGGAAAAGGGGATGGCGTATTCTCTTAGCTACTTCCTGCTGAAAAAGGACGCTGTAAGGTTTCAGGGTGAAGATCTTCTCTCACTGCTCTAAAGGGCCGCTTTGGTAATAGGAAACACGTAGACTATTGTGGAGATTGATTTTGGAATTTAGACACACTGTTAAAAATTGTGTTTAACTGTACATGTTCATATCCTTAAAGATGTATCATGGAAGTGTTGCAGCCTAGAAGACACAAATTTAACTACCAAGTTAAAAGTACCTGAGTCAAAAGTTAAAAAGCAATAATATTCCAAGTAGAGGTTCTAGTACTGGCACAAATCAAGTTACAGAGGGAAGGTAGTTTTTAAAATAAAAGGCCTATTGACTAGCACTTTGTCTATTATAGTATAAAGGTTAGGAACCACAGGATGTAGAAGCTCAATTATGTCATTTA
>NW_006399860.1:2533731-2539100 GCF_000299155.1 Elephantulus edwardii
CCAGTTTCTCTACAACCTCGCCAGCATTTGTTTCTTGCTGTTCTGTTAAATTTTGCTATTTTGACTGGGGTGAGATGATATCTCATAGTTGTTTTAATCTGCATCTCTCTTAGAGCTAGGGATTTTGAACATTTCTTCATGTTCTTGTTAGCCATCTGAATGTGTTCTTCAGTGAAGCACCTGTTCATATCCTGTGCCCATTTTTCTATTGGATTGTTTACCTTTATCTTGTTGTGGTGCTCAAGTATTTCATAAATTCTGGATAAAATTCCCTTATCTGACATGTCATTATCAAATACTTTTTTCCAATCTGTGCTTCCCTTTTTATCCTGTTGGAGAAGTTTTTGGATGTGCATAGGGATTTGAGTCTTAGAAGATCCCATTCATCTACTTTATCTTCTTCTGGTTGCAGGGTCTTTTGATTCTTGACAGCTGATACAATGGGTGTTGACAGTGGAATGAAATAAAATTAAAATGTTGCTAACATCAGTCTTTTTTCTATCTGTCTTGATGTTGCCTATTGGTCCAGTGTAGAGGATTTTATTTTATTTATGTTGATATATAATCCATACTGAAGTCTGTAGTCTTTTACCTTCTTCAGTAAGTGATTCACATCTTCATTTTCTGCAAGCAAGATAGTTTCATAATGTAGGTTGATGCATAATGCAAGTTGTTGATGTCTCTTCCTCAAAATTTAATGCCACAGTTTTCTTCACATAATTCACATTCTGAAATGATTTACTAAGCACAAAGACTGACTAGATATGGAGAATGAAGACAAGCTGGATGCACACTTTTCCTGATTTAAACCATTCAATGATGCTTTGTTCTGTTCAGACAACTGCTTCTTGGTCTGTATTTTTGTGTTTCGCAAAGGCACAACTAAATGTTCTTGGATCTCCAGTTTTTCTGTTAGCCATAATATGCTGTAAGTTACACAGTCAAATGACTTTGAATAATCAATGAAACAAGCAATAATCTTTCCGATATTCTCTGATTTCAGTCAAGATTCATCTGACATCAGCAATGATATATCCTTTCTGTAGTAGTCTTTTCTGAATCCAGCTTAAATTTCTAGCAGTTTCCTGTCTATGCACTGTTCCAGCTATTTTTTCATTATCTTCAGTAAGATTTTACTTGTCTATGATATTAATGATATTGTTTGTTAATCTCCACAATTTTTGGATCACCTTTTTAAGGAATGGAAATAAATATTAGTATCTTCCACTCAGTTGGCTAGGTAACTGTGTTTTAATTTTCTTGACACGGACTGATGAGATAGTCTAAGGCTGTATCTGTTTGTTGTAACATGTCATTTGGTATTCTATGAATTCTTGGGACCTTATTTTTTTTTTCTATTGCCTTCAAGTGTAGCTTGAAATTCTTCCTCCATTAACATAATTTCCTTGATCAGATGCTACTTTCTTTGTGTGTGTGTGTGTGTGTGTTAATTTTTATTAATTTTTATTAATTTTAATGAACATTTAAAGAGATTTTGGGTTTTCATTCATTCATTGTTGCACTATTTTCTCTACCCTCCCCCCCCAGTTTGTTCCTCTTTCCCCTCTCCCCCTTTAAAGTATGTTTTAATTGTACCATTGCCATAGTGCTTGCCAAAGCCAGTTCTGATTAATCTCCTTTGTCAGTGTGTCCTTTGCCATTCCCTATCACTCCTCCCTGATGGAGACTTCACTCTGATTCATAAGGAAAAGGGGACGGCATATTCTCTTAGCTACTTCCTGCTGAAAAGGGACGCTGTTAAGTTTCAGGGTGAAGATCTTCTCTCACTACTCTAAAGGGCCCCTTTGGCTATAGGAAACATGTAGACTATTGTGGAGACTGATTTTGAAATTCAGATGCACAGAAATGCTACTTTCTTGATCAGTGCTAAATAAGTCTTTTGGGTACAGTGACTCTGAATTCCTTCCTTCTTTTGATGCTTTTGTGTCATTCAGTATTTTGCTCATAAAATTCTTCAGTGTTACAATTTGAAGCCTAAATTTGTTCTCAGTTATTTTATCTTGAGAAATGCTGAACCTGTCCTTTCCTTTTGATTTTCTAACTCCTGATCTTTGTACATTTAGTTTTAATACTGTGTTTTGTCTTCTCAAGCTTCTCTTCGGAATCTTCTGTTCATTTCTCTTCCTTCAACATTTCTTACCTTTCTTTTCACCTATCTAATTCTAGTACAAACTTTTTAGCCTTGTTTTCTCTTTTCTGTCTTTGTAGTGACTTTTCATTTTCTTCGTGGGTGTTATCTTTGATGTCATCTCACCACTCATCTGACTTTCAATCATTAGTGTTTAAGGGCATCACATCTATTCTTCAGATGATTTTTAAATTCAGTTGGGATAGACTCAAGATTGTATTTTGGCTCTTATGGACTTGTTTTAATTTTTCCTCAGCTTCAATTACAACTTGAATGAGTAATTGCAAATAATGAGTAATTGATGGTTTGTTTCACAATCAGTCCCTATCTTTGTTATAACTGCCCATATAAACCTTCTTCAGCAGAGTTTCCAATCTGATTCTTGAGTAGTCCATCAAGTGGTCCATGTGTATAATTGTCATTTATGGCTTTTTTTAAAAAAAGATATTTGCAATGACTAAATCATTGTATAAAATTCTATCATTTAACCTCCAGTTTTATTTCTGTCAACAAGTCTATATTTCCCAACTTCTCTTTCTTCTTTTTTTCAGCCCTTGCATTCTAGTCATCAGTTGTTATTACTGCATCTTGATAGCATGTTTGATCAATATCAGATTGCAAAGGTTGGTAGACGTTCTCAATTTCATCATCTTTGGCATTAATAGCTGGTGCATATAAAATAATGATAGCTATTTCATACAACTAGAACTGTTGTGACAGTTTTCTTCTTAAAATTAAGAATACTTTCCTCTCCATCCCCTCAACTCTATGAGCACAGTCACAGCTTGGTAATAGAAAACCAATATTAATGGTATAGTCACTTGATCTTAAGTTAACGTTTTCTTTAATTTTGAGAAAGAATTTATTTCATCAATATCGTTTGAAAGAATATTTCCTGAATTTCCTTCTTTCCTTTCCTTTCTTTTAATTCAATACTTTCAGTATTGTTCCTTTTCAGATTTTCAATCACTTCTCAAAGGATTTTTAAATTCAGTGTGATCTTCATCTTAATTTTGGAACTAATTAGAACCTGATAATGAAGATCTAGACAAACTGGTAATAATACAATATTATTTTCAATAGTAACTCTCTACTAAGATTATTCTTTCAAATATTTTATAACCAGAGCGACCAATTTAATTGTTGCCAAGTTGAACACAACTCTCAGTCACCTTCTACCAGGTGTTTGAGACAAGAAATCTTTACAGAAGAAGATGGTCCATCTTTCTCCCGTGGAATGACTTTGGTGGATTTTTGATCTTATGGTTAGCAGGCTGGTTTTGGTTTTAGGTTCTCCCCCCACTTCCCCCACTACACCATTAGAGTTCCTACCTTTCTATTGAAAGTTTTACATTTTAACTTTATTTCCATTTACATATCACAAATACATCAAGGTTGTTACTCTGTAACAACATGTTGCTGTTGTATGCCATTAAGTTGGAACTGACTCATAGCTAACTGAGCTTTTAGAGAATTTTCAGAAGCAGTAAATCACACCAGAGGAGATTGCCTATCTTCTTCCTGTGAAGCACCTGGTGAATTTGAACTGTGTACCTTTGAGATTGCAGCGTAGCTTCTTACCACTCATCTGAATGCTGTCAGAATCTTGCCAGAACTCTATGTTAGCATAATGTCCTTTAAATTTTTTAAGTTTCACAATTTATCTTGACTTGCTTGCTTGCCATTGTTGTTGTAGATAGATGCCATAGAGTCGACTATGACTCATAGTGACCCTATGAACAATACAGCAAAACCTCATTGTCCTGAGCCAGCCTCACATTCTCCACCATGGCTGTTCCCAAATCCATTGTTGCAGTCACTGTGCCAGTCACTCTCTCTGAGAATTGTTCTATCCTTTACTGATCCTCTCTTTTCACTAGTATGATCTTTTTTTCCCCTCCATGATTGAAATCTCCTGACAACACTCTCAAAATATTTGAGACAAAGTTTCACCATCCAAGTCTCTAAGGAGCACTTTCTTCAAAAGAGATTTACTTGTTCTTTAGGCAGGCGATGCCATATTCAATATTCTTTTCTAGCACCACAATTCAAAGGCAATTATTTTTTCGTCTTCCTTAATTCATTGTCCAACTTTCAGATGCATTGAAATCAACTGAGAAGTCCTTGACATGGATCAGGCACATCTTGGTGTTTAACCTTATATTTTCAATCCAGTATAGATTTCTTTAAATTAGTTTTTTTTTTTCAAAATATACTAGATAAAAATCAGGATACAAAGTAATTGAAGAATTTCATGATATTCTCCTAAAAATTCTTCAGCATCATTTATTGATCTGTAACAATAAATTCCATTATTACAGATGACAAATTGATGCCTTTGAACTGTGTTGTTGGAGAAAAGTATTAAACATAGGCTTAACAGAACAAGATATGTCTTGGAGAAAGTGCAGCCAAAGTGCTCCTTGGAGGCAAGATGGTATAGCTTCATCTTGCATACTTTGGGCATGTTGCTAGGAAAGCCTTTCCTTGGAGAAGGACATCGTACTTGAATAGGTGGGAGCATGGAAAAACAAAGGAAAGCCTTCAACCAGGTAGATTGACACGGTGACTTCAGCAATAGGCTCAAGTGTTTCAGACATTGTGAAGTTGGCACATGATATGACAGAGCTCAGATCTGTTGTTCATAGGGTTGTTATAACTCATACTCAGCTTGATGGAATCTAACAAAACAAAAATAATGAATAAAAGTATGTCTGCAGCACATATTGTTGTTGTTGTTACATGCTGTCGAGTCGCTTGCGACTCATAGCAACCCTAGGTACAACATCCCTAAACTCTGCTCTGTCTTGTGCCAATCTCACTGTCTCTGACACTCCCACACCCATAACCCCAGTCACTGAATCAATCCACCTTATAGAGGGTCTTCCCCTCCTGCGCTGTCCCTCCACCCTCCGCAGCATGATGTCCTTCTCCAAGGAACAATCTCTTCTTACAACATGTCCAAAGTATGTTAGGCAGAGCCTCAGAATCCTTGCCTCCAAAGAGCCACCCGGTTTAACCCTTTCCAGAATGAATCTCTTTTTTTCCAGAGCAGTCCATGGTACTCTCAATACTATTCTCCAGCACCACAGCTCAACGGCATCAATTGTCCTTCTGTCCTCCTTGGTCATTGTCCAACTCTCTGATGCGTAACAAGTGATTGCAAAGACCATGGCCTGTATCAGATGCACCTTAGTCTCCAGAGAGACACCATTGCTCT
>NW_006399860.1:2539293-2588366 GCF_000299155.1 Elephantulus edwardii
CTCAATCCATGTTGGAGGCTGCAGTCCTTGACCCTCTGCAGCAGGTGCTTCAGGTCCTCTTCAGTTTCAGCAAGCAGGGTTGTGTCATCTACATAATGCAGATTGTTGATAGATCATCCACAAATCTTGACCCCACATTTCTCCTCATAGAGCCCAGCCTCCCGGATGATCTGTTGTGCATACAGGTTGAAAAGGTATGGAGATAGAATGCATCCCTGGCGTATGCCCTTCCCAGTTTTGAACCATGCAGTGTTCCCGTGCTCTGTTCTGATGACTGCCTCTTGTCCCAAGTATAAGTTTCACTTTAGAACTATCAGGTGTTCTGGGATTTCCATTCTTCTCAAAGTCAGCCACAGTTTGTTATGATCCACACAGTCAAATGCTTTTGCACAGTCAATGAAACACAGATAGACATTCCTCTGGTATTCCCTGCTTTCATCTAAGATCCATCTAACATCAGCTACAATATCCCTAGTACCACGACCCCTTCTAAACTCAGCCTGGACTTCTGGCAGTTCTCTGCTGATGTGCTGTTCCAGTTGTCCTTGGATAATCTTCAGTAGAATCTTGCTTGCATGTGAAATCAGTGAGATTGTTCTATAGTTTCCACACTCTGTTGGGCCACCTTTCTTTGGGATGGGGACAAATATAGATCTCTTCCAGTCCGTTGGCCAAGTGGTTGTTCTCCAGATTTCTTGGCACAACTTGGTGAGCACGTCCAGGGCATCATCTGTTAGCTGAAATATGTCAACTGGTATACCATCTATTCCTGGGGCCTTATATTTTGCCATTTCCTTCAAAGCAGCCTGAACTTCTTCTTTCATCACCATAGGCTCTTGCTCATATATTTTTTCATAAAATTCTTCTGTGTCTGCCAATTCCTTCTGATACAGTGATTCAGTAAATTCTTTCCATCTTTTTAAATTCATATTATTCCAGTAAGTATTTTTTGTATGTCTTGTTGCTTAATGTCCACAAATCAGTGTACTAAATTGGTGTCTTCAAAGTTGTCATTATGCTCTGACATTTGCCATTTGAGTTTATGACAATTTCTGAGCAAGTCAGAAAATTCACTCACATGAGAACCAACATCCGTAGTTACAGAACAAATATTGTAAAACAACAGATTTCTTTAAAATTGGGTACACAGTATTTTCTCCAGTTTGCTTTTGATTTGTTGTGGTTTTTTTTTTTTAATTTGGGTTTTTTTTTTTATTTTTCACAGACTTGTGTGTTTTTCTTTCACCTAATTAATTAACAGTGTCAATAGATGTATTTGACCATCTTCTGTGAACTAAGTATTAATTTCTAGAACATATAGACTCAAATCTACAGGCAACATCTATTTTAGAGAGAGAGAATATTCAACTTTCTAGATTGTTATGTATCTTGGAGCTAAATTTTAAGGACAAGAGAAATATCACTTCTTCAAAGTTTCCTGAGTTAGTTGAAAAAGTTTACTGGTTGAGCTATAATTGAATTTACATTTTTATAGTAGCCTGTATATTTAATTAGGAAGGAGGAGTGGCATCCTCTTCCATAATAGCTTGCCTCTGGAAACCCTATGAGCCTGGAGAGAGGATCAAAGGCAACCAAGCGTGGAGGACTCTCCATAGGGTCGCTATGAGTCGCCTGCGACTCGACGACACTTAACAACAACAACAACAACATATTTAATTAACTCAAATAAAACAACTGTTAATAATAACTAGTTCAACATATATATTGAATTTTTTTGGGTCCAATTTTACTTTAAGAAGTCTGGAAAAAACTCCTCTAATGTGTTTTTGTAGCTTATTTTTAAAGAAAAAAACAAACAACATTAAAAAACCTCAAACTCATTGCCGTTGAGTTGGAACTGACTCATAGCTGGCTCTCTCCAGTGGGTTTTCAGAGTCTGTATATATTGCATAGGAATAGGAGTAGACGTTGCATCTTTCTTCTGCAGAGCCACTGTGGATTACAACTGCCAGAAAGGCACCTTTTTAGGAACAATTGCTTCAGTCTTTTTTGCCCTCTGATTTTGCAATATATTGTATCCATTCTTATGGCAATGCCTCTCTAAATTATTTGCATAGTCTCCAACCATAAGTATATTGAATATTCAATGCTTGCTTTTATTTTCAATAGTTTTATCCTTGAAAAATTATCAATGTAGATTTTCCCAGATTTGTCCTATACTAGAAATCAAGAGAAAAGAAAATAAACATTGCAGCATTCATTATACTCACCACATTATATCATAATAAAAATAAGCCTTGGACTTCGATAACAGAAAGAAAATAGTATAAGTAAGTACATTTCTAGAAAAAAAATAGAGCCCATTGAATGGTAAAATGCTTCTGGCCATGTACTGCTAGTATATTAGGACAATTAGAATACTTCTATTCTCTCTTCTTCATAACATTTGTTTAGATTATTTATCAGCCTTTGGGAAAAAAAATTCATACCTGTCTCGCTGATACCGATAAGTTGTTTTCAGTAGACTAATGGTATTTCATAATTCAAGCATTTTCTTCCTGCAAGTTGCTGATGTATGTTAACATTCCAATATAAAGTAAAAAAGCAAGCATAAAATAGAAACATCTAGGTCTGAAGTATGCCATTGTTGTTGTTAGTTGCCGTTGAGTAAAGTATGTCTCATAATGACCCCGTGGACAACAGATCCGAACCCTGACCTTGCCTGTGCTATTCTCATTTCAGACATGCTTAAACCCATTGCCGCAGTTACTGTGTCAATTCAGTTGGTTGAGGGTCTTCCTCTCTTTGCTGACCCTCCACCTTTCTAACCATGATGTCCCTCTCCAAGAAATAAACCTTTCCTAGCAACATGCACAAAGATGAAGTTTTGTCACCTTCGTCTCCAAGGCGCACTCTGGCTGCACTTTCTCCAAGGCATGTCTGCTTGTTCTTTTGGCAGCCCGTGGGATATTCAGTATTCTTCTCCAATACTACAACTCAAAGGCATCTATCAAGTCTTCCTCTCTCATCCTTATTCACTGTCCAGCTATCAGATTTGACTAGAGATTAAAGAAAAAAAAATGGAATCATCAATATATATGGCTATTTTCCATTTATTTAGTTTAAATACTATACTTAAAATGTTAATAATGTACTTTAATATGTTTCTACTCATCTGATAAATTTCTGTTCATGTGAAAATATGTTCAGAACTCAGTGCAGTTTAACTGACTCAGATTTCTGATTTTGAGGGTTCTTAGTGAATGTTTCTCACAGGCTCAATAGGCGTACATTCTTTATTATGAGAAAGGCTTAGAGTGGAAATAGTGAACTCTTATGTTGTTATAGTCATCGTTACACTGTGGCTGTGTAACAGAACTTGCTGAAGCAATGAACTGCCTTACCAGCCACATACCAGGGAAACATTCAGCACACATGGATTGTTTGTTAAGTATTGTTGAATTGATGACAATTCATAGCGACACCATGAACAGATCAAAACTTTGTCTTGTTTTACTCTACCC
Source organism: Elephantulus edwardii (assembly GCF_000299155.1). Taxonomy (NCBI): domain Eukaryota; kingdom Metazoa; phylum Chordata; class Mammalia; order Macroscelidea; family Macroscelididae; genus Elephantulus; species Elephantulus edwardii. Next base: position 2,542,779 of record NW_006399860.1, read on the forward strand.
TCATGATTTCCAGCATATTCAAGCCCACTATTGCAATCACTGTCAATCATCTTTTGAGTCCATCTTTTACTGACCTTTCCTAGTTGTTGTTGTTAAGTGCCATAGAGTCATAGAAAACTCATAGTGACCCTACAAATGAAAGGTCTGAACACTTATATAACTTTCATCATTTCTCCATGTTCATAGAGTTTCTGGAGGCAAGCTATTTTGGAAGTGGAAGCCACTCCTGCTTCCAAGCTTGTTTTAATCGGAGAGCTCCATCAAACGCTTGTCCACCTTGGGTAACCCAAAGTATGTGAGATGAAGTTTCACCGTCCTTGCTTAAGAGGAACAGCCTGCCTACACTTCCTCTAATACTGATTGGTTTGTTCTTTGGCAGTCTATATACTTAATACTCTTCACTAGTACTTGTATCTAGAATTCAAAGATACACATTTTTCTTTCTTCCAAAGAAAGGAATCTTCCTTATTCATTGTCCAACTTTCAAATGCATAGGAAGCAATTAAAAATACCATGGCTTGGAGCTCACATACCTTAGTCTTTAAACTGACATTTTTTTTTTTTTTTTAGCACTTTGGAGAGATTCTTCACAGTATTTTTTTAAAGCAATCCTTTGATTTCCTGACTCTGAAAGCCACATGGATTGTCAAATGGTCTTATTCCAACTTAAAATTTGGTTTCTTTTCCCAACTTAAAAGTTTTTATTGAAACAAAACTGGTAGAAAGCTAAACAGTTTCCAAGTTCATTTCAGGTCTAGAAAAACATTTTCTTCTTTAATTCTGATTGTAGTTTCACTCCAGAGTTTGATAGTTATTTGGTTTGGCTATTGGTTTTGTTTCAGTTCAACATCTTGTCCTGTTTCACAGAGACAGTTGCAAACCATCCCCTTAGGGTGAAGTGGGGAGCTCTAACCACATCACGTGCAAGGAAGTGTTTTATAAAGTCCCAAACAAACATGAGAGAGCTCTGGTAATCTAGTGACTATGAAGCTGCATTGTGAACAAAAAGGCAGGTTGTTCAAATCCCCCAGCTCCTCAGTGGCTGAAAGATGGACAATCTCTTCTCGTGTGATTTACTTCCTCAGAACACCAGTTATGAGTCAGTCAACAGTTGCCTGACTTGACCCACAAATACCACTAAGCATGAGCTTTTATAATGTTGTTGTTTTGTGCTGTCAAGTTGCCTGCAATTTGTAGTGACCCTATGTACAACCATGCAGAACCCTGTTTTATCCTGAGACAATCTTATTGTCTCTGACACACATACCCTCATGACCCCAGTTGCTGGGTCAATCCTTCTCATCGAGGGTCTTCCTCTCTTGGGCTGTCCTTCCACTTTCCTAAGCATAATGGCCCTCTCCAGGGACTTTATAATGTTAGCATTTGGAAATTATTTGTAAATGACGCACAGAGTCCTTTTGTGAGAGACCAAGGCCTACAGGACTGGGAAACTGAGGTTCTGAGAAGTTGAGCCAAGTACCTGATGTTTCTTTTTAAAGATGGTGAAGCTGCTGTTAGAATACAATTTCTGCACTCCCACGCCAGATTCTTTACAGAATCCAAGAACTGCAGTTACAGAGTGATTAAATGCCATTCTGGAATCACAAAGGAAGGATGGGTTAAGACCATTCAGTATCTTCGTATGAGTAAAACTAGATGCATATTACAGTACGTGGCTACTGTAAAAACTCCGAGGTATTTGTATGAAAAATCCCAAGAGAACCCTGGAGGGAAAGGGAAGGAGGGTTTCACTCTGTCATGAGATTGCTGTGACTTAAAAATTAGCTTGAGACAAAACAACCATAGAGGACACGGAAGTGCCTATATAATTAAACCACATCATACCCTGTGTGATGGGCACAGTCCAGTAATTTAGATGTTTTCTGTAACTGCTCAAGTAATTTAGACTCATAGCAGCCTCACATGACAAAGTAGAACTGCTCCACAGGGATTTTCTACACTATATTCTTTACAGAAGGAGCTCCTGTGTCACAGTATGTAACATGTCAGACTGCAAATCAAAAAGTCATCAGTTCAAATCCACCAGCCACTTTATGGGAGGAAGATGGACAATCTTCTCCCATAACAGCATCCCCCAGAGTAGACTGCTATTGACACTGGAGTTCTGTTTTGGCCATAAACAAAGAAAGAGAAGATTTCTAGAAAGTAGAGGTTCTCTTTTTCAGGAGGCATGATCTCCCCTGAAATAATGCACCACGGTGCATCTGGCTGAACATATAAGCTCTGTGTCACCTCATTGGTGCCCTCTGTAGAGAGAGAAATGAGAATACAGATGCTAAACCGATGTACAAGAAGACAACAAGAACCGAGTCTTTGCACAGTTGCTCAGTGGCTCTGTAACATGGAGAAAGGGGCAGTTTGGGCACTACTGGGGGTAAGGGGAAGAAGTAGATTATTGTATATTTTGGAAAAATCAAGTGCACTGCAAAGTTGATGATCTTTGGCAACAGGAAACTGGCTATTATTTCTGGAGAAAATTTTCCTCTTCAAATGAAGAATTTATCTATTTCACATATTTCCCTACTTATGCAAAGAGTTTTCTAAAAAATAAATACTTTGGTGTATGTGTCCATACATCTTTTCTTGGCCAGGACCTGTGATAAGAGCTATTAGCCAGGAAGTTCTGTAGGGGAAACCTGCAGGATAGAGGATTTATCCTTGATAAACATTTGTATATTTCTTCCCATTATTACCCCAATGCCAAAGATTTGTCTTTGAGCTAATTAACCACTGAATTTTTTTTCTAGATCATGATTTCAGGTCTGAATGAGGTCTCCCAAAGATCATGAACATTACCTACTCCACTAACCAAGTTTTCTCAGATCCATGGCAACTCCACAGTCTACAGAATGAAGCAGGCTTCATCTTCATATCTTCATGCTTGTTGAGCCCATTACTGTATCTCTTCCAGCACTACTGTTCTGTCATGTTCCTTGGGATTTTCACTGGCAAATTTCCTGAATTCTTTCTTCTTAGTCCACCTTGGTTTGAATGTTCTACCAGAGGCAACGCTGGTAGTTTTGGAAGTATTGGTGGTTTGAGTGTCTAAGGTTTATCATTCAGATATTTTCCTCTAGCTAGTGACTGACTGTATATTTTGTGCTAAAATAATTATTATATTAAGGAGAAAGAACTAGAATGAGATCCAAGGCCCACCCACTAGAGGCTTATATAAGCTCATGTGACCTCAGCTCCAGGAGTCTTTTTTTTTTTTTTTTTTTTTTTTTTTTTTTTTTTTTGAGAAGCTCAAGGGCCTGGGCCATAGCTTTCAGCTACTCACCAGTCTCTACATCACCAGCCTGCACGAGCTACAGTCTCCATCCAGCTGTGCCATAACCTACAGGCTACCAGATCCTAGCCACCAATTTCTCCAAAACCAGTCTGCTACCTATGGTCAGATGAGTCTTTTCCTGAGTGGGTCTGTCTCTGGAGAACTTCTGGCAAATCATTGAACCCAAGAAACATAAAGAAGCAAGTAAATTGAGAAAAGGAGGAGTTATTAATGTCAGGAATCATGGATTTATACAGCAGGTCAAGTATTTGGGACTATATTGACCCGAGATTTCTTATAGTTTGCTATTAGTCTTAGCAGGACAAATTACTAAAACAGGCAGCACGTCTTCTAGCAATATGCAAGGCGCCACAGTATGGCAAATCACAACAACCTAAATCCTTATAAAGAAGCCCTTTGCAATGAGTAGCATGTCAAGCTGTTAACTATAAGGTTGGGGGTTTGAATCCACCAGCTGCTCGAGGTAGAGAAGATGGAGCAGTCGCCTCTCATTAATATTTATAGCCTTGGAAGCACGAAAGCAGTCGCTGTGAATTGGAATCTATGATTGAAGTTGTGTGGGTTAACTGCTTATAAGCATTCTACAAAGTTTCAACTGCGGCAAAGTGTTGATCCAAAGCACGGAGTGTAGTAAAGGCGGGATGATAGTAAGAAGCATCACATGTCATAAATTCAAACCAACTCTTTGAAATATCATTTCAATATGAAAAAGATTTTTTTATTTCCTTGAAGAATTTTCTTTTGAAAGCACACGAAATCCTGTATGTTCTTTGTGAATAACAATTTCTTAATCTCATTCTTTTTATTCCTTTGTTTCAAACAACTGTTTCTCTTCAATCTTTCATCCAGACAGATGGCCTCTGTTATGTACAGTAGCTTCTATCCTCTGTGTTGCTATGCAACAAAATGCATCCTATCTGCGTCCTTTCTCTGTTGTATCTCGTTTCCGTTCAACAACTCAAAATAACTAGCCGAGTGCTTCAACATGCTACTTCCTCCTTTCTACAGAGTTGAATATCTATCAAGTATCTTCCGGGGCTTCCTATCTCTTCCTGTTACAGCCTTGAAAAAAGAATGTGTTTGCCCTAAATTGATTTTCCTCATCACTTCCTATTTACATCAGCCCACTCAGTGCTAAGGCAGGCAAAACGCACATCAATGAGTCATGCAGCTGTTGGCACGTAGGGGGAAAAATGTGTCAGCCAATTGTATGATGTTTGAAACCAAGATTTTTATTGTTGTCAGGTGTGGGGTTCCTGTTTGTCCTTTTTATCATGCTTTTATTTCCCGACTCATGTAAGAATGTAAAAGATAAAAAAATTAAAAATAACATACAAAGCAAACGTACAAAGCAAATGTCCTCATTTCTAACTTGTGAGAAAGTATGATAAATTTAATAAATCTTGCCAAATAAGAGGCCAGCAAAATATGTGCAAATATTCTGCATTTTATATGAGAAATTAAAAATTTAGAGACCACCACTCCAACAAACAGTAACAAGAACAAAAGAAAACCAGAAAGAAAAGAAGTCTTTAAGACTATAGGTCATTTTTCCTTTCTTGTTTAAGCACAAGAAAATGAGAGTCATTTATGTCAAAACTCATTTCATGCCTTCTGAATTCATGCCATTTTCCCCCCTTACTCATAGCAGTTAAAAATCTTAAGTAGTTAGACTAAAGATGACCCACCTAAGTAGTCAGTGGGTAGAAGATGAAGGAAGGTAGACACATTCTGCTTAGATTTACTGGGGGAAAATAGTGTTATCGCTCTTTACTCTTTAGTAATTACAAATTCCAAAGTAAACTCTAGTTTCAAGTGAAAAGTGTGCATGCATTTGAAAATTCAGAGAAAAGGATGCTATTTACATGGATGTTGTATTTCTTCATTAAAAAATTAAGTTGCTTAAGCATTGTATGACCTGCTACAAGATGTGAAACTCACAATAAGCTAGTGGCTTCTAACTGCATAGCTTCAGGATTACAGTGTAGCTTCTTCCTGCCACTAGGTCATCAGAGCTCCACATAAAAAAAAGATATTCAAACTTGTTGCTGTTGAGTTCTTTCTGACTCATAATGACCTTACTGTTACAGAGCCACACTATCTCTTCTTTTTTTTTTTTTCTTCTGTAATTTCTAAAGAAGTAGATTGGTAGGTTTTATTTTGATGATGCCACTGGTTGAATTTGAACCACCAACCTTTTTTCTTTCTTTCTTTCTTTCTTTCTTTCTTTCTCTCTCTCTCTCTCTCTCTCTCTCTCTCTCTCTCTCTCTCTTTTCCTCTCTTTTTATAATTTACAAAATTTGAATACATTGTTTTCAAGAACAAATTCTTTAAATTTCCCTCACCCTCCCGCCCATCAAATTGTACAACCCCATGGTTGATCCCTCCACCCCCTATACATCCTCATCCCTCTGCTTCCACCCTCTCCCACCCCTCCAGGATCCTTATTCTCATTTTACAATAAGGGTTTATACAAAATTTATCTTCGTGAGATTGATTTAATTTACCCAGCATAATGCATTCCAATCTCTCCCGAGTTAGGTAATAATTTACAAAATCATTGCTCTTGCGTGCTGCATATTTTTCCATTGTGTGAATGTACGATAATTTCTCAATCCATTCATTTGTGGTTGGACATTTAGGCTGTTTCCATGTTCTTGTGATGGGGAATAATGCTGTTATGAACATTAGTGTACAAATCTCCATTTGTGCCTCGGTTCTCATATTCTCAGGGTATATTCCAAGTAGTGGAACAGCTGGGTCATATGGAATTTCTATGTTCAGCTTTTTGAGGAAGCACCAAACTACCTTCCAGGATCACCAAGCTTTTGTTCAGTAGCTGAGGGCAAACTCTTTGTGCTACCCCAAACCTGTTGTTGTCAAGTCAATTCTGATTTATGGTGACCCTGAGGATGGAGGGGATTGAGATTACCACGCAGGAATTTAAAAGCTCCAGTCTTTATAGAAGTAGACTGCTACATCTTTCTATAGAGTTGCTGGTGAGTTTAAATTAACCTTTCAGCTGGCAACCAAGCTGAAATCTTTTTTGTACTACCAAGGGACTGATAATTGCTATAAATTGAATTAAAATGAAGGTCTTTTTTGCCTTAAATTTATGTAAGTTTTATGAATTTATGTGTATTATTTGAAGGTGGACTGTTAATCAATCTATATGTAGGATAGATCATCCTCAAGCCTGGGCTATATCATGAAGAATGTGACAGCAGGATTGGAGGAAGACTCATCAATAGCTTGTGTTATGCAGGTGACAGAACGTTGCTTCCTAAAACTGAAGTGGACCTGAGATATTTGCTAAAAAAGGTCAAGGACTGCAGCGTTCAATATGGATTGAAGCTCAACATCAAGAAAATAAAAATTCTTACCACTGGGCCAATTGGCACCACCATGACAGATGGTGAAGAGATTGAGATTATTAATAGCTTCAGCTTGTTTGGCTCCACAATCAACACTCTTGGTACAAGCAGTCAGGAAACCAAAAGATGAATTGTATTGGGGAAATCTGCTGTAAGCGACCTCACCAGAATACTGAAGAGCAATGATGTCAGTCTACAGACTAAGGTGCACCTGATTTAGGCCATAGTCTTCACAATTACTTGCTATGCTTCAGAAAGCTGAACAGTGATTAAGGATGATAGACGAATGGATACCTTTGACTTGTGGTGCTGGAGAAGAGTATTGAGTATACTATGGACTGCCAGGAGAGCAAACAGGTCTATCTTGGAGAGGGTGAAACCAGACTGCTTCTTGGAAGCAAGGATTTTGAAGCTCTTTTGGATCTGACATACTTTGGACTTTTTCAAAGAGGTCCTTGCAGAAGGATATCATGCTTGGAAGAGTGGAGGGACAGTGCAAGAGAGGAAGACCCTGAACGAGATGGAGTGACACAATAATTGGAGTAATGAGGGTAGTTTCAGAGAAGATAAAATTGACTCAGAATAGAGCAGAGTTGAGAGCTGTTGTACACAGGGTCACTGAGTTGGAGTCGACTCCATGGAACATGACAACAACTTAAGGCTAGCATTCTCTGTTTAGCCATCCCCCATCTCTTTGATTGGGTTAGGTGAATGAACTTCTCTCCTCTCCATACTGTTCTTTTCTTTTTTTTCCCCCTTTAAAAAAAAGATGTAGGGTTGTTTTTAAAAATTTATTTTTAATTGTTGTGTACTGTTGAATCAGATCCAACTGGCACAGGTGAAGATTGCCCCTCCTTCTCCAGTAGAGCATCTAGTGGATTCAAACTACACGCCTTAGGGATTGCAGCACAGCTTCTTGCCACTAGGTCACCAGTTCTCCCTCTCCATATTGTTTTTATGTTTACTTTTACTAGATATGTGTTGGCCTCTTGCATGAAAAAGTTTCTAACAGCACACACCAACAGTTATCAGTACAGATGATAATTGTGGCCGGGTCCATACTTCGTTACTTATCTAATCATTCAGAACACTGTGAATTATTTTTTAGACCTTGTTGCTTTTATAGAGACCACAAGAGCAGCTAAGAAACATTGACGGGTCGAGTTTCACAGTATTCTTCATTTGAGGTTACTGTGGTCTCTTGTTACTGACAGGATTTTATCGGTGTTGCCACACCACCAACTGCATACCTTCAAATATTTTGTACTTGAGCCAGGACAAAATGATGCATTCATTGACTTAAAGGGCATCAGTGTTAGACGGGCCCCTATTGAGATAGGCTTTAGAATGGAGGTGCGTCTTTATCTTTACAAATTAAATTTAGAAAAATGAATACAAATTTATGTGAACCACTTGTTCTCTGAGTTTCAAGCCCACAAGTGCTCTTCCATGTGATGCTAGAAGTAAGAATTTAAATTAGTAAAGAAGAAGTGATAAATATGATGGTTCGTGATGATCCTGCTTTGTGGAAAATCCTGACATTATTTTTTAGGTTGATCATAGGAAAAAATAATTTAAGAACTTCAAACTCATTGCCCTTAATTAAAAACCTTCAGATTGAACATCCAGAGGGTTTTTGGAGTCTAAGTTCTTTTCCTCTGGAGGAACCATTGGTGGAGTCAAATCAGCAGAGGCACTGTCTTTGGGTCATCAGCACAATTTCCTATGCCACCAGTTGTTATGTTGTTGTTAGATGCTGTTGAGTTGACTATGACTCATAGTGACCCTATGAACAACACATCTGAACCCTATCCTATCCTGTGCTTCCTCACACTTCCTGACACACTTGCACCCATTGCAGCAGTCACCATGTCAATCCACCTGATCAAGTGCCTTCCTCTCCTTTGCCAACCCTCTACTTTTCCTAGCTTCATGTCCCTCTCCAAGAAATAGACCCTCCTAACAACATGCCTAAAGTGTGTGAAGTACAGCCTCATTACCTTTGCCTCTAAAGAGCACTATGGCTACACCCTCTCCAACATATATTTGTTTGTTCTTTTGGCAGTCCATGGGATGTTCGGTGCTCTTCTCCAATACCACGGCTGAAAGGTATCAATTCTTCTTCTGTCATTCTTATTCATTGTCTAGGTCTCAGATGCATAGCAAGTGATCTGAAAAACCATGACCTGAGTCAGACATGCCTTAATCTGCATAGTTTATGCTTTATTGATTATACAAAAGCATTTGACTGTGTGGGTTATAACAAGTGATGGCTAATATTGAGAAGAATGGGAATCTCAGAGCACTTAATTGTGCTCATGTGAAACCAATACCTAGACCAGGAGGGTATTGTGCAAACAGAATAAGGGAACCCTACAAGGTTTAAAATTAAGAACACATTAGGAGTTAGGAATGCATCAGGGTTGTATTTTCTCTCCATACTTACTCAATCTGTACGCTGAGAAAATTATTTGATAAACTGGGCTCTATTAGGAGGAGTGTGGCATTAGGATTAGAGGGAGACTCATCAATAACCTCTGTTATGCAAATTACACAACCTTGTTTGCTGAAAGTGTGGAGGACTTGAAACACTTGTTGCAGAAGATCAAAGAATACAGACTTCAATATGGATTGCATCTCAGTGTCATGAAAACAAAGATTGTTACCACTGGACCAGTACAACATGATTAATGGAGAAAAGATTGAAATCACTTCATCTTACTTGGATCTATCTTACTTGGATCTACAATTAATAGTGTTGGTATCAGCAGTCAGGAAATCAAGAGATGCATTGCACTAGGAAGGTCTACAGTTAGGAACATATCTACAGTATTATTGAGGAGTAATGATAATAAGTAATAGAGCATCTATTAAAAAATAAAAATTGAAGAGTGTGTGTATGTGCATGAAACAGTAAATTGAAAATTGATAATGTGGAGAAGTGAGAAGAAAGTTATAAAAATTTTTAAAAAGCAAAAACCCCCACAATTTTAGCTCATTTTTCAACATAGTGGAAAAAAAATACTGCATTATATATATCAGCTTTGTTTTACCTATAGTTTCTAAGAAAAAAAATAGGTAAAACCTTTTTCTATTAACTGTATAAAGATGAAAAACCATGTTTAAAAATTTCTTATTACAAAATTCTTCTCCAGCTCTCTTTGTACGCTGTGCTTGCAGGTGTCTCTTCTGATTTGTATTATACTGAGGGGGAAAAATGATTAATTGATTCAAAAGAAAGAAGAGGCTCTACCTTCCAACTTCCTTCTGCTCTGGAAGCTTAGGAACATTTAGTTCACTTTCATCATTTTAGTATTTCATCATATCACTGTGAATTACCACTCTTAAAAATTCCTTTCTCTCCTGAACATGTTGCATAGTTTAGGCTAGATAGTGAAGCCGCAGAATACAAACCACAGGCAGATTGGCACTCAAGACCACAGGGGACAGCAGCCAAAAGCAGTGAGGCAACATTGTCCCTGCAGCAACTCCAGTTCCTTTAGAAGAAGTCTATGTGTTTTACAGGAACAAAGATCTTTCCTTTTTTCCTACCCAAAGCAGCATAAATTATGGGGACCTTTCAGGATAGGAGAAGTAAATGGAAGTGGTGTGTGTTTCTCAGAAGTCCATGGAAATTGGCTCAGAGATTAATGTCAAAATAACTCTCTTCCATTTGAATTATTGTTGTTGTGTGTCATGGAGTCATAGTTGGTCTCTCCAGTGGGTTTTCAGAGGCAGTAAATCACACTGGAGGAAACTACCTGTTCTTCTTCCTCTGAGCAGGTGGTGGATTCAAACTACTTGCCCTTGGGATTGTAGCACAGCCTCTTACCACTAGGCTATCAGAGCTCCCTGTTAAATAGTGAAGGATTATTTCTTTTAACACAAGGGTAAAGCATGTTCTTTGTCAAAATCCTAAAAAAAAAGGAAATAAATAAAAGATAAGCTAAGAACTTTAATCACATAGATTTTAATTTCGTCATTGTCCTTCCTGTGGTGTATAGTTTTCTATCTGCCCCTCCCTCAATTTATCATGCTATTATTATGAATTCTAAATCCTGGTTCCCTGTAACTGCAAACTAAGTTGTTGGTGTGAGTCACCTTTGTGTCTGATTCTCTTGGTTCATTGTATGCACAAAGGAAAAAAAAAAGATGTATGGTCCGCATGACCAGTTGTGGATGAAACCATTGTGATCCAGAGGATTTACACTCGCTGATTTTTTTGGAAGGAAACCACCAACTCTGTGTTCTTAGTTCATCTTCATCTGGAAGCTCCCCTCACACCTTCTGTGCATCACAGCAACATGCTAGCCTCCACTGACAGATGGATGGTGCCGCACACGAGGTGTGCTGTCTGGGAACTACCAGAGTTTCCCACATGCCAAGAGAGAATTCTACTTCTGAAAGACCAATGCCCCCAGTTATTCCGTTATACATTTGGTCATTGGTCCAAGAAAGGAATCTCTGACTTTTAAAAAGTTAGCTTCACATTTTAATTCAAAACCCTGTAAATTGTGAACAAGGACTATTTTGTGCCTAGTATACAACATACTTTCTCTCTGGTACTTCTTTTATCTTAGGTTTTCAGGTCACAAAATATCCTCACAGTGGTAACCTTCTCAAGTTCATTATTTCCAGAGCAGTTTAACACTTGAAAAGCAAGTCTTTCTCATCAACTTAGTCAAGACTTTTCTTTCTGAACTTTTCTGAATGTTTTCCTTTAAAAAAGTATATCAATGTAGAATGGTGACTCTCATAGGATTTTATTTCATTCATCTTCAGTTTATAGTTGGTCACATATGAAGGAGCTGTTCTAGTCAGTCAACATTTGGGGCCAGTTTGCTTAAGAACCATGACTGGTTCCCAAATATTTCATCATTTTAAGCCTTGTCTTTCCAGCAATGTTGTCAATTTCATTACCCAAGCCCACCATTTTTCTAGGAACAAGACAGTTTCCTTTTCCCCCCTATCTAAAGCTTAGCACAATTCCTGTTATGTGGCCAGCTATAATATTAACCATTAAAATACATACATAATTGAAGTTTCAAACTTTGAGCCCACACAATGTGGTCAGTTTCAACAAGGAAAGATTTCTTACAACCCGACTCCGAAGGCAAAAGTCTCACACAGAGCAATGGCTGAAAATAAAACACACTGAACAAATTTGTTTGATGAATGAGAAGTTGGGTATTTTGAAGAGCGGTTAGAATTAGGTTTGATGGTTAGAACATTTTGAGCACATTGAGTAAACTTCAAGATAATGGACCACAGGGTCACAATGTTGTGAGAATTTTCATTTAACATGGCATTCTTTCCTGTTGAGCCATGCCTAGCCTGACAGATAAGCTTGGTCCTAAGAATCACATGTTCATGAATGGAAGATGAATAAGAATCTTTTTTTTTTCATTTACAGAGCTAAGGCTGAGCCTTTGTTTGCATGGATTAACTCCTGCTATGATATTCCTCTCTATAGTACTCTTTGTCACGTTCTTCTGGGAAACTTCTACTTATTTATTTAGAAACATTACCTGCTTAGTGAAATCTCTAACCTAGCTCTACACACCTTCAGACTTCCTTTTCAGTGTTTTCACAGCATTCTCACTTGATGTTCATTAATAGTGCAAATATTAATTATATTGACATTGAATATTCTCCTTTGTTCCTATGATCTTATGAACTCATCAAGTGCAAGGACTGTATTGCATTTCTCTTTGTTCTACATTTAGCCCATTCCATTGTTCCTGATAAGCTGTTGTTTTTGTTAGGTGCCATCAAGTTGCCTGTGGCTCATAGCAACCCATGAACAATGGATTGAATCTTGCCCTTTTCTGCGCCATCCTCCCATCTCTGATATGCTTGAGCCCATCGTCAAAGTCTCTGTGTCAATCCGTTTTGTTGGAGGTCTTACTCTCTTTCCTCTTTGATCTTTCTCAGCATGATGTCCTCTTCCACTGGCCCCTCCTGACAACATGCCCAAAGTGTGGGAGATGAAGCTTCATCCTCCTTGATTCTAAGGAGTACCTGGTTACACTGCCTTGCATTTTTTTTCCCCAACACCACTCAAAGGTATTAATTCTTCTCTCATAATGTAGTTGTTATTGTTGTTATGTGTCCTTGAGTTGCCTGTGACTCACTGTGTCTCTCTGTGAGCCTTACCTTATCTTAAACCAATCTCACTAACTCTGACACGCCTACCTCCATTACTGTAGTTACTGTATTAATACATCTTCCAGGGTTTTCCTCTCCTACATTGTCCCTCCACCCTTCCAAGAATGACATCCTTCTCCAAGAACTTGTCCTTCCTGGCACCATGCCCAAAGTAAGTGATATGGAGCTTCAAAATCCTTGCCTCCAGGGAACGACTTGGTTTCGCCTTATCCAGGATAAACTTGCTTGTTCTTTTGGTAGTCCATGGTATGTTCAATATTCTTCTTTAGCACCACAGGTCAAAGGCACCAATTCTTTTATCATCTTTAGTTACTGTCCATCTCTGATTCATAGCAAGTAGTTGTGAATACCATGGTCTGGATCAGACACACCTTAGTCTCTAGACCAACAGCATTGCTCTTAGAAAATGTCCATGTTGGCTATATGGCTATATGGAAATAACTAGTGGATGCTTTCTGACTTTGGGGAATATTATAAATAACAAGGAGCCATGGTAGCACTATGGTTAAGTGTTCAGCTGCTAACCAAAAGGTCTATGGTTCAAATTCACCACCAGCTTAGCAGAAGAAAAGACCTGTTTATGTAAAAATTGTTGTTGCTAGGTGCCATCAAGCTAATTACATTTCATAGCAACCCTACAAACAATAGATCTGAATCTTGCTCTGTCCTAAGTCATGATCTTCTCATGCTAAGCCCATTGGTACAGTCACTGTGTCAATTTATCTTGTTGAGGTTCTTTCTCTCTGTTTCTGACCTTCTACCCTCTCCATATTTTATCTTTTTTTCAAGTACTGACTGGCCTCTTCCTGACAGCATACTCCAAGTATGTGAGATGAAGTTTCACTTGTCTTGCTTGTATGGAGTAATGCTACTCTGTTCCATAGGGTTATTAGGAGTCTGAGTGGTTTACCACAAGAGAAATGACAGAGCCATCATCCTATTCCTGGTAAGAAAAGAAAGTATGCACTTTGTCAGGATTCTCCCCGGTTATATCTGCTAAAATGCCTTTTACCCTATTTGCACAGTCTGTAAGTATCAGAGTCAAAAGACACAGCATGTTTGTAAATGAAATTAAACAACTTAGACTGGACCAAAGAACATGTGTGCAGATAGCACAATCCAGCTGCTATCACTGGTTGCTTTGGTTTGGAACCAGTTTAGGCATCCATTTTAGGTAAACTTGCCATTTATAAGGTGGAAACTGAGGATAAAACATACTCTGACATGGCAGTGTTTTGACTTGATCAGAAAATCAAATCAAGAAACATTTTTTTTCTGAAGAATCTGCTAAAGCAAGGAAGTCCCTTGTGACATTGTTAAGCCCTCTTGTGTAGGACTTTGTCTTTTGCAAATTATTTTTAAAAAATCTATACAAACTCCTGATTCATATAAGGTGCAGTGTTGTAATGTAAAATGTTATTTTCATACCAAAAAAACCCCAACTGTGATGTACTAGTTGAATGAGAAGAATCAATCTTAGGAAGAGCACATACACTTGTGTTTTTCAAATTATTAAAGAGAGCAGTAGAAGGGAACAACTTAATTCAAAAGCTCTGCCAACAGGACTGACCTTACCAAAAGAAATTAGGATGACATAGGATGATAACTTTGTTTTAAGAAGCCAATTTCTTTCTTGTTATATTTCAGGAACCTGGGACTTAAAGTTGGGTCCTGCTGGTTTTTCTGTTGATACTTAGTGGTCTTATGTGGCTAATGCATTACTCACGTCAAAGGGGGGGGGGGGAATTACGTGTTAAATTGGAAACAAAAGTTGATAGTTTCACTGAGCTGTGAGATGGAAAAACTCAAGATGCCACTAAAATCAACATTATTAACCCAAAGAAATAAATTCTTCTAGGAACTTTGAGACCTAGTGGGTGAGGAATTGTGCTGCACTTGAAGTGTAGGTGGTTCAAATACATCAGTTACTCCACAGAAGAAAGATGGGCAACTTCCTCCTGTGTGATTTACAACCTTGGAAAACATACTAGAGGGTCAGTTCACACTTGAAGGCAAATTGAGTGGAGCTGGGTTTGAGTTGACTCTAACATAATAACACACGATGTAAGGAGGCAAGGGCTGAGTTTCTACTGAGGAACTCAACCCCACTCTGGAGATGGCCATTGGTTTACTTCAGAAATAATATTGCAATAGTTTTTAAGTGATCGATCACAAGGAAGTCTTCTCCCCCAGCAGCTTCACTTGACAGAACTACAATGTTTATTCTACAAACTGACTGTATGTGGCATGGATTGAATTATATGCTGACCCTCTCTCTAAATACATGTATGTAATATGATGTAGATGTTATCTAATGATCTTCAATGCTCTGTTGTTTGTTAGGTGCCATTGAGTCAAGTATGGTTCACAGTGACCCTAAGAACAACAGATCTGAACCTTGCCCAAGCTGGTGCCATCCTCACAATCTCTGCCACATTCAAGCCCATTGTTGTTGTTATTGTTATGTGTCATTGAGTCGCTTGCGAATTATAGCGACCCTCTCATAGAACTTACATCTGAGACTTGTATTTCTAGCCTCCTAAATGGCAAGAGAAGAAATTTCTATTTGTTAAAAGCATATATTTGTAGTACTT
This sequence comes from Elephantulus edwardii, assembly GCF_000299155.1. Taxonomy (NCBI): domain Eukaryota; kingdom Metazoa; phylum Chordata; class Mammalia; order Macroscelidea; family Macroscelididae; genus Elephantulus; species Elephantulus edwardii. The sequence continues at coordinate 2,558,228 of NW_006399860.1, forward strand.
CTATTCCAGCAACATTCAATAATTGAAATAGTGTGACCATAGAGGACATTATGCTGAGTGAAATATCTCAGTCACAAAAGAACAAATATTGTATAGGGTCACTATTGTAAAGTAGGACTGACATTGGCGTTGAGGGAAGACAGAGAAGAAGGGGAGGAATGATGTATACTGCATTGCAACAGATGAGGGAGAGAACTGTTTAAAAGGAATATATGATTAGGTATTATTGTCATGACAGGAGTCCAGAATGAAGGCTGCACAGTACAGTGGATTTGGGGGGAAGGATTGCATAGCAATGAAAGAGGTTTTTTCTTTTACTCATCAAGGAGAAAAGTGAATTAGGGGAGAGGGGGTGGGCAGGGAGAAAAGTGCAACCATGAATGACTAGGAACCCTAAGTCTCTGTAAACTTTCATTAAAATTAATAAAAAACCCAAAAACCAGTGACCAACAAGTTCCACTATTTTAATTTTGCCCAAAAAAATAGAAAAATGTTTTCTCAATGGATTAACTGCATTAACTGAAATAGTTATTTAGAAAAATTATGTACATTGACTTGTATATAATAATTCATATACATTGTGTTTTATTCATGTGCATTGTGTTTTATACAATAATTGATGTATATTGTGTTTTACATATTAATTACTATTGATCTATGCCTATCATTAACTTATTTCTCCCAGTCCCTACTGCATCTTCGCTATTCCTTCGCCTTCCATCTGTCCCCTGATCTCTGATATGTTAGCGACTTCCCCCCTTTTCCCTTTTTTGCTCCCGTTCTTCTTTTCTTTTTCCTCTTGAACATTTATAGATATCTTACTCACGTATCCTATTTTCACAATACTGGTCTTATGCTGTATTTCTCTGTATGGAATTACATTTGTTCACACTGCATAATGCTATCTAGATTCTCCTCTGTGACATAATATTTTATAAAACCGTTATTCCTTAGTGCTGCATAGTATTCTATTGTGTAAATATACCACAATTTCTCAATCTTTTTGTTTGCTGATAGACATTTAGGCTGTTTCCCCTTTATTGCCATTGTGAATAGTGCTATGAACATATGTCCATTTACACTGCTATGAACATATGTGCACATATGTCCATATGTCCATTCATGTTTCAGTTCTGATTTCCTTGGGGTATATTCCTAGCAATGGAAGAGATGAGTCATATGGTATTTCTATGTTCAGCTTTTGGAGGAAACAACAGCCTCCCATAGTAATTATACCATAAGCCCACAAGCTGTATTTAAGAGTTCCACTCTCTCTATGTTATCTCTAACAACTATTGTTTACTGTGTGGTTAAACTTTGTTGCTGGGCAGACATTCAAATGGGTTATAGCTGCCACAGATGGGTGGGAGGGAGGGTAAGCAGTCAGCCAGAGGACATGTAGAGTCACCAGTCGGGATGGAGGGAAGCTGAGGGAGTTGGTTTTGATCTGATAAATACATGCATCTCTCCAGTCCCTACTCCCTAGAAGAGGGTCAGTGAGTGTAGGCACGTATAAGCTCTGTTATCCAAGCAGGAGAGGAGAGAGAGAGACTAATGATCCATAACTGATTTAATGAGCCATTTGTAGTTTCACTATACCTGCCTTTCGTAATTAGACACGCATGGCTTAATCTTTGAGACAAATATATACTACTGGTGGGACCAGCCAGGTAGGAGAGAGTGAGTACAGGCATGCTGGGCAGCAGGGCTCAGATTCTATGGGGCATGGCCACCTGAGACCACCTGATAGCGGTGGAGGGGGTGAGAAGCATGTGTGTGCCTCCCCCTCTTCCTTGTTCTTTAACAACAAATATGGAAGACAATTACCTGGCAAACTGACTGTAAGAGGTCTATTTGTTCCCAGTTCCCCTAGAAAAGTAATCCAATAGAATGTGGAAATTACTGAAGGACGTAATTAATATCACCCATAAGTAAAATCTTACTGAAAATTATTAAAAAATGACTGGGGCAACATAATATAAAGGGATCTACTAGAAATTCAAGCTGGATTTAGAAAAGATTGTAGAGCAAGGGAGATAATTTCTGATGGCAGGTGTCATCTTGGCTGAAAGCATAAAATATAAGAAAGATGTTTACTTATATTTTATTGATTATGCAAGAGACTTTGATTGTGTGTATCATAGCAAATTGTGGATAACAGTGAGAAGAATGAAAATCCAAGAACACTTAACTTTGCTTATGTAAAACCTATATACACATCAAGAAGCTGTTCTCCAAACAGAATGAAAGAACACTGCTTAGTCAAAAACCAGGAAAGGTGTGTTTCAGGGTTATGTCCTTTTCCCATATCTATTTCATTTATGTGCTGAGCAAATCATTAAAGAAGCTGGACTAAAAAAAATGTGGAATGAGGTTTCAAGGAAGACTCATCAACAATTTGAGTTAAGAAGATGACCCAACCGTGCTTATGGAAAGTGAAGAGCACTTGAAGTACTTATTGCAGAAGACCAAAGACTGTACAACCTTGAAGATGGATTGTATCTCTACATCAAGAAAACAAAGCTCATCACCATTGGACCAATATACAACCTTAGGATAAACAGAGAAAAGACTGAAGTTGCCAGAGATTTAATTTTATTTGGATCCACAACTTACACCCATGGAAGAAGAAGTCAAGGAATCAAAAGACATGATGTATTGGGAAAATCTGCTGTCAAGGATTTCTCCAAAGTTCAAAAGACCAAGAATGTCAATTTAAATACTAAGCTGTGCTTGGCCTAGCGATGGTGTTTTCAGCTGCTTCCAATGTATCTGATATTTAGGCAATGATTAAGGATGGCTGACTAAGAATAAAACAGAGCTCATCTTAGAGCAAGGGATGATGAAACTTTGTCTCACTTACTCTAGGCATGTTTTCAAGAAGAAGCCATCTTTGGAGAGAAACTTAATGCAGGAAAGGTGGAGAGTAAGCAAAAGAAGGAAGACCTTCGAAAGGATGGATGGACATGGCAACTGCCCAAGTAGACTTGAGCAAGACAGAAATCATGAGGATGGCATAGAGTAGGGGAAGGTGCCAATCTCTTATTCAAAGGGTTGCTATGAGCTGTAATGGATTTGAGGGCACCTACAAGTGAGGAGGATATGAAACACTTTCTGCAGAAGACCAAGGACTGTAGCCTTCTGTATAAATTGCATCTCAGGATCAAGAAAACAGAGGTCCTCACCAGAGTTCCAACAGATACAGATAGATAGCTATCAATGATTTAACCTTCCTTGAATCAACAATAAATGCTCTTGGTACCAATACTAAAGAATTCAAAAGATGTATTTCACTGGCAAATCTGCCGTCAAGGATCTCTCCAAGGGCCTGAGGAGCCGTGATGTCATTTTAAGGACTAAGGGATATCTGATCCAAGCCATGATCTTTTCCATTACTTCTATGCATCTGGGAGGTGAGTAATTACTAAGGAGGACAGAAGAAGACTCAATAACTTTGAGTTGTAGTATTGGAGAAGAGTACTAAATATCCCACAGACTGCCAAAAGGACAAACAAGTATGTCTTGGAGAAAGTGAAACCAGGTTGCTCATTAGAGCAAGGATGATGAAACTTCTCACATATTACAGGCATGTTGTTAGGAGGGGTCAGTCCTTGGATATAGACCTCTTATTTGGACAAGTGCAGAGTCTTCATAAGAAAAGAAGACTCTCAATAATGGCTCAGCAGAGGAGTGACAGGAGCAATCAATAGGTTCGAGTATATCAGGCATAGTGAGGACGGCACAGGATAGGACAGGGTTCAGAGTCATTGTTCATAGTGTCCCTTTAATTTGTAATCAACTCAATGAAACTTAACAATAACAACTGTAGTGGGAAGGGAAAACAAATATGTCAAGGCCAGTACAAGCATAGTTTATCATAATCTATCAGATGAAGGGAATAAAATTTTAACCTATCTATATGGAATTTCTTCCAGGCCCTGTTATGTTAAGTACCATTGACTTATGATAGACCCTCAAGCAGGATTTCAAAGGTTGTAAATCACACAAGAGGAAATTGTGCATCCTTCTCATGCAGAGTGGGTGGTGTATTCAAACTGCATGCTTTCCGATTGGCATTGCAATTGCTTATCACTAGACTACCACAAGGGAGCTTGTTGACCCGCTGGAGGGTCAGCTGTGGGTCGGTTCCAACTGGACAGCACACAACAACAACAGCACACCAGAGCTTTACACTCTTAAGTCCTAGAAGGGTACACTGTAACATTTACCTGATAGTGATATTGTGTCATTGCATTGGAGAATAGTACTAATGAAATCATACTCAGAAGAGTAGAAGGTGAGTGAAAAGAGGAAGACCCTTAATGAGATGGATTTAAACAGTGACTGCACAAAAGGGCTCACACATTGACGTGATTGTGAAGATGTCGCAGGATCAGGCAGTGGTTTGTTCTGTTACATGTAGAGGATCACTATAAATTAGAATCGTTTTGACAGTGCCTGTCACCTAATGAATTGGCACTAATAAATCCCTTTCTCCAGTGAGAGTGTTTCTTAACATAGTCGCCTTTCCATACATACATCATCTTTGATTGGTCACACTTTCTAGGCAGAATGATGTGTGGAGGAGTCAGACTACTACCCTGCTCCTTCTCTTCCCAGTTGGGTTCTAGGAAGTATGTTCCTCTTAACATGTTGTTATTGTGGTGGTGATGTACCATCCAGTCAGAATTGACTCATAGCTGACCTTTCAGTGGGTTTTCAGAGGCAGTTAATCACTCGGGAAGTGATTGCTCATTTTTCTCTCAAAGAGAAGAAGGTGGATTCAAACTGTGTGCCTTTGGCATTGTAGTCAAGCTTCTCGCTGCTAGGCTACCAGACTGTCCCCCCCTTTAACTTAAGGAGAGGCCATTTATATATTTTAAGTTGACTAGGCCAATGTTTATTATTTTCACTCTACCTTTCTCACATTGTAGATGTTGCAGAATTCAATACACAGATGAGATTGTTGGGAAGAATTTTTTTTTTAAGGCAGAGTGCCTCCTTGAGGCTGCCTCCTTGACAGCAGCCAGCATCTGACTTACATTTGTGTTCTTCAGAAAGTCAAAAAAGGCTCTTTAATAACTATGACTCTTTGGCTTATGCTGAATGAAAAAAGGCCTGGGATGATAGATGTACTAAGAATGGGAACTTCATAATTCGTGAGGAAGTCTATGTGAGCAAATTTTATAATGTCAATTATTTGCATTCATGTATTCTTTCATTACTTGAAAACTAAGATTTATATATCATATGTGAGGTATTTTTCTGGAAGACCACATCAACAATAAAGAACCACTTATTTGCTGCTGAAGGAGTAGCACAGTGGTTAAGTGCCAGGCGGCTTACCCAAAGGTTGGTGATTCAAATCACTAGCTGCTCCCTGGAAGAAAAATGTGACAATGAGCTTATGTAAACCTTTACAGCCTTGGAGACCCTATGGAGAAGTTTTATACTGTCCTAAAAGGATGCCATGAGTCACAGTTGACTGTATGGGAATAATTTTCTTCCACCCTCCTTATCCTTGACAAGCTTATGTTCGACTTGGGGACAGGTAATTGATCTCACGGGCTGTTGTTATTGTGTACCATAGAGTCATAACCAACCCATATCTGATCCTCTGGTGGGTTTTCAGAGGCATTTGATCGCACGGGAAGAGACTGTCCATCCTTCTCCCATGGAGCAGCTAGTGGCCTGGAAGAATTTGGGATTGCAGTGCCGCTTCTTGCCTCTTAGGCCACCAGTGCTCTTAGCACACAATAATTATTTGTGATAAATGTTGTGAAGTAAAGTGATATGCTATTGTGGAAATTTATCATACAGGAACTTGAACCAAACATAGTGAGCAGGAAGACTTCTCTGAGCAAGTGGTGCTGAAAGATGTGTTGAAGTCAACAAGGTAAAGAAATGAACAAACCATTCATGGGACTAGGTAAAACCACTCATGCAAAATTGTTTTTAGATATTTAAAACAAACTTAGAGGCAAGGATGGTGAAAATTTCACACATAACTTTGGGCATGTTGTCATCAGAAGGGGACAGTCCTTAGAAACCAAACCAAACCAAAACAAAACAAAACCATCAAGCTGTAAAAAGTGGACGGTCAGAAAAAAGAGGAAGACCTTCTACAAAATGGATTGACATAGTGACTGTAACAGTCATTTAAATGATCTGAAATAGAAAATGTGCTTAGCTGGTTAAGTCCCAGAAGACCTAAACGTGCAGCAGTTAAGTGACTGAAAAGGTTGGTGGCATTTAAACTCACAAGCTGCTACAAAAGAGAAAAGAATTAGTGTTTTGCTTCTGTAAAGATTTCAATCTTGGAAACCAGACAGACAGTTCTACTTAAGTCATGTTGTTGTTGTTGTTGTTGTTTTGTCCCATGCAGTCAGAACTGACCCACAGCTGACCCTCTGGCAGATTTTTAGAGACAGTTAATCATATGGGAGGAGATTGCCCATTCTTTTCCTGTGAAGAAGGTGGTGGTCTCAAAACGTGTGCCTTAGGGATTGCAGCACAGCTTCTGGCCACTAAGTCACCAGAGCTCCCACTTAAGTCATAAAGGGTCCGCTACATAGTTGAAATAGATTTTACAACATAAAATAATAACAATATGCAAGAAAAGAAAGAATGCAGTATGACTGGGTTACAGTTGAAAAAAAAAAAAGAATAACCCAAGATGAGTTTGAAAACATTGGCACGGGCAAATGCAGGGCATAGTGAGGCATTTTGAGTTTATGGGAAATGCAGCGTGAAATCTCTATTTTTTTAATTTTTATTTTATATTGATTTGTTTACAAAGTTCGTATATATTGTGTTTCACATTATTCTTCATTCACATTATGTTTTCATACCATAATTTCCACATGTTATGTTTTATAAAATTAATCGCCATTGAACTTTGCACATAATTACTGTCTTTTCAGGACCATGCTAGGTCTTTCCCAAAATCTTTACCCCCTCCCTCCACTCACCAAATTGCACAACTTTGTGGTTTAGTCCCTACCTATCCTCACCCCTCTGTTCCCAGCCCTTCCTCCCTTGGGACCCCATACATGTTACCCATACTTGTTATCTCTCTATTTTTACAACAATGGCCTTATAAAATATTTGTCCTTATGAGACTGAGTTCACTCAGCATAATACTCTCCAGTCTCTCACAAGTTATGTAGTGTTTGTCTAAATCATTGCTCCTGAGTGTTGCATAGTATTCTATTGAATGAATGTACAATTTCCAAATTCACTCAGTTTTGGTAGGGCATCTGGGCTGTTTCTGTTGTCTTGTGATGGTGAATAATGCTGCTATAAACATTGGTGTACAAATCTCTGTTTTTGTCCCTGCTAAGCTTTGCTACTGCTATGGGGGTGAGATGATACCTGAGTTGGTAAATTCTTATAGAAGAAAACTGCCCATCTTTCTCTGCCTGGTGGGTCCAAACTGGCATCCTTTGAGTTAGCACCCTGATTTACTATGTACTGTGCCACTAGGGTTTCTTATAAAGGTGTTTAAGGAAGACTTATACAAAGCTGAACTAAATATTCTAAAGGCATTACACTGTTGAGGGTTCAACCAATTGCTTTAAATTGTCCTCTAGTTCTCCAGCCTTCAAAGTCTTGGCTTTGGTGTGAAGATAAGAAAAACCAGTGTGTCTGAATGCTTTTGTTTTAAAATAGATATTCTTGTGATCAAACGTACATAGCTCAGTTTGGAGGCAAACATTTTTGAAGCTGAGCTAAGTGTAGCACTGTGTGGTGATAACAGACTGTAAGGACATATGATACATTCTAATCAGCAAGAGTGGTATGGAAGTAAGTGAACATTGATGGTGAGAAAGCATTGGTCATCCTGTAAGGATGATATAATAATCGCCTGGGAAAGTGCTAGCTGATATTCTGCAATATCTCTCTTTTATCTTCAACTTGATGTACTCTTAAAAGACTTCTGAGATAAGATAAGAAGACTGCAGGACCATGAGACCTTAATAGTCCAAGTATCTCATGACATCCAAAGGTCTTCCTATATGAAGATATGTCATAGGATACTAGTGCAAGATGTTCAGTTCACAATGGCTCTATCACAGTGAAGATGGGATAAAAACAGATGATTCCTGACTATAGTAGACTAACTCTCCCAGTCATATCCATATTCCACATAAGACACATCACTAGGAGGATCACTATAACATTTCCAGAGAGAAGAAAGGAGAAAGAAAGGGAAAAGAAAGGGAAAGCCCCCAAAATGGTAAGACGTTCCAAAGAAAATGTGGTGGAGGAAATAACTGATACTTGACTTTGCCTGAAAAATGCCTTCATCAGGATTGGTACTTGAATTAGATAGTGTGTGCTGTCTGCTCTACAGGCAGACCTGGAGGTGAAAGTCAAGTTGAGCTCAGTTATGGAAAAACATAGACATTCCCATTTTTCCATACCTAAATTGCTATTAGGTGCCATCAAATTGTCTGCAACTCATAGCAGCCCTGCAAACAACCTGTCTGAACCATGTCCTATCCTGCATCATCCTCAGGGACTCTGTCATGTTCAAGTCCTTTATGGTAGTCACTGTATCTTACCTATTTAGTTGAGAAACTTTCTCTCTTTCACTGTCCCTCTACTTTTCCCAGCATGATGTCTTACCCCAAGGGCTGATTTCTCCTGAATATATGCCTGAAGTAAAGACAGATTATCACCAGCTTTTCTTCTAAGGTGCACTTTGGTTGTACTTCTTTCAAGACAGATTTGTTAGTTCTTTTGGCAGTTAATGGAATATTCAATACTCTTCTACAACATACATTTCAAAGACGTCAATTATTCTTAGGTCATGCTAAATCATTGTCCAACTTTCAGATGTGTAAGAAGCAATTGAAAATGTCATGGCTTGGATCAGGTACACCTTAGTTTTTAAGCTAACATCTTTGTCCTTTAAATTTTGGGATTTTTTTTTAAATGTAAGAGAGATTTGACAGTAGATTTTCCCAATTCAATACTTCTTTTAATTTCTTAATTGCCTCAGCCATGGGTGTTGATTGTGGATCCAAGAAAATGAAATCCTTGACAATGTCAATCTTTTCTCCGTTTCTCATAATTGAGAAATGTGCCTATTCATCCAGAGATAAGGATTTTTGTTTACTTGATGTTGAGATGTAACCCATATTGTCAACTGTATTCTTTTATTTTCTGCAGCAAGTGTTTTAAGTCTTCTCCACTTGCTACAAACAGGATTGTGTGTGTCATCAACATAACACAATTTGTTGCAGTCTTTCTCTTGTGCTGATGCCACATTCTTCTCCATAGAGTCCAATATCTTGAATATTTCGTTTATCATATAGACTGTGTAGGGATAGAGAAAGTATACAACTCTGTTTCACACCTCTTTGGATTTTAAACCATCCTATGTTGTCTTCTATTAACAATCTGCGTTATGCAGATGACACAACCCTGCTTGCTGAAACTGAGGAGGACCTCATGCACTTGCTGTGAAGGGTCAAGGACTGCAGCCTTCAGTATGGACTGAGGCTCAATGTCAAGAAGACAAAGATTCTCGCCACTGGACCAATTAGCAGCGTCAGGATGGATGACGAAGAGATTGAGAGTGTTCACAGCTTCACTTTGCTCGGCTCCACAGTCAACACTCTTGGCACCAGCAGTCAAGAAATCAAATAGCGTATCGCGATGGGAAAGTCTGCTGTTAGGGACCTCTCAAAGGTACTCAGGAGCAACAGTGTCTCTCTGGAGACTAAGGTGCACCTGATACAGGCCACGGTATTTGCAATCGCTTGTTATGCATCAGCGAGTTGGACAATGACTAGGGAGGACAGAAGGAGAGTGGATGCTTTTGAGCTGTGGTGCTGGAGAAGGGTACTGAATGTACCATGGACTGCCAGGAAAAAAAACAGATTCATCTTGGAGAGGATTAAACCAAGCTACTCCTTGGAGGCAAGGATTCTGGGGCTTCGTCTGACATACCTTGGACATGTTGCCAGGAGGGATGGGTCCTTGGAGAAGGACATCATGCTTGGGAGGGTGGAGGGACAGTGAAGGAGGGGAAGACCCTCTATGAGATGGATTGATTCGGTGACTGGGGTAATCGGGATGGATGTGTCAGAGGCGGTGCGGTTGGTGCAGGATAGAGCAGGGTTTAGGGCTGTTGTGCATAGGGTCGCTATGAGTCGGAAATGACTCGATGGCACATAACAACAACAACAACAACAACATGTTGCCTTAAAAGATACTATGGGCAATATGTTGTATAACCCAGAAATCATCAAAAGAAGGTGGAAGGAATACCTAGAATCACTGTACCAAAAAGAATTGTCTGACACTGAAAAAATTCAGGAAATAAATTGCTTATGAGCAGGAGGCAATTATAATGAAGGAGAAAGTGGAAGCTGCATTGAAGCCACTGGCAAAAAATAAGGCCCCAGGAATTGATGAGATACCAATTGATTTGTTTCAATTAACAGATGCAACCCTGGATGTACTCACCAGTCTATGTCAGGAAATTTGGAGGACAGCTGTCTGGCCAACAGATTGGAAGAGGTCTATATTTGTTACCATTCCCAAGAAAGGCAATCCAGAAGAATTGTGGGAGCTATAACTGAAACATCATTGCAGAAGATCATTGAAAAAATGGTTAGATGAATAGTACACACACACACACACACACACACACACACACACACACACACACACACATATATATAACTGTCAGAAGTTCGATTAGGATTTAGAAGAGGCTGTGGAGCCAGGGATATCATTGCTGATGTCAGATGGATCATGGCTGAAAGTAAAGAACACCAGAAAAATGTCTATTTGTGCTCTATTGACTATGCAAAGGCATTTGATTGTGTGAATCATATCAAGTTTTAGCTAAGATTGAGAAGAATGGGGATGCCAGAGCACTTAATTGTACTCATGTGACATCTCTACCTAGACTAGGAGGCTTTTGTACAAACAGAGCAAGAGAACACTGTAGGGTTTAAAATTAAGAAGAGAGGGTGTCAGGGTTGTATTTCTCTCCATACCTATTTAATTTGTATGTTGAGCAATTATTTGAGAAGCTGAACTCTATGAAGAAGAATGTGGCATCAGGATCGGAGGGAGATTCATCAATAATCTGCATTATGCAAATGACACAACCTTGCTTGCTGAAAGTAAGGACTTAAAGCACTGGTTGCAGAAGATCAAACAATACAATATTCCATATGGATTGCATCTGAATGCCAAGAAAACAAAGATTCTTTCCACTGGATCTATAGGCAACATCATGATAGATGGAGAAAGGATTGAAACTGTCAACAGCTTCAACTAACTTGATCCATAATTAACATCCTTGGTACCAGCCGTCAGGAAATCAGGAGATATATTGAACTAGGAAAGTCTGCCATTAGCGACCTTTCCAAATTATTAAAGAGTAATGATGTAAATTTGAAGACTAAGGTGTATCTGTTGAGGCCATGGTCTTTCTGATAACTTGCTATACATTTAAGAGTTGGCTAATGGATAACGATGATAGAAGATGAATTGATGCCTTTGACCTATGGTGTTGAGAAGAGCAATGAGCATCCCATGGACTGCCACAAGAACAAACCAATACGTCTTGGAGATGAGGTAGCCAGAATACTCTTTTGAGGCAAAGATGATGAAACTTCACCCGACATACTTTGGGTATATTGCTAGGAGGGGCTATTCCTTGGAGAGAGACCTAATGCTCAGAAAGTTAGAAGGTCAGTGAAAGAGATGAAGACCCTTAACCAGGTGGATTAACACAGTGACTGCCACAATGGACTCTAATATGTCAGAAATTGTGAGGATGGCACAGGGTCGGACAGGCTTCTGATCTGTTGTTGTTCATAGAGTTGCTATAGGTCAAACTGAACTTAATAGTACCTCACAACATGTTCCCTTGTTCTTTCAGACAACTGCTTCTTAGTCTAGGTATAGGTTTTATGTGAGCACAATTAAATGTCCTGACATTCTCATTCTTCCCTATGTTAGCCATATTTTGTTGTACTCCATACAGTCAAATGCCTTTGCGTAGTCAATAAAACACAATAATATTCTGTCGTTTATCCTTTCCTCTTCTTAAGGTTTTTTTTAGAGTGAAAGTTTTTAATTTTTATAAGCCTAGTATATAGACACTTTCAAATTGTGGTGCTGGAGAAGAGTCTTGAACATGGACTGCCAAGAAAACAAACTGGTCTGTCTTGGAGAGGGTGAAATTAAGTCTCTTCATGGAGGCTAGGATTTTGAAGCTTTCCCTTATTTTCTTTGGGCATGAGGCCAGGAGAGATCAGTTCTTGGAGAAGGACATCATACTTGGAAGGGTGGACAGACAGCACAGGAGAGGGAGAACCTGAATCAAATGGATTGATACAGTGACTGGGGCAGTGGGGGTTGGTGTGTCAGAATTAGTGAGAATGGCTCAGGACAGGGAAGGGTTCAGAGCTGCTGTTCATAGGGTTGCTATGCATTGCAGGCGACTCAACCAATAACATTCTATGACAGGTTTGGAAGCAGAAGTAACATCCACTTTCTAAACAACACGCCTCTGGAAACTATGAACTTTGATAAATGTCAATAGCTGTTGAAGGGCTTCAAAGCCTTTTGCTCATAGGGTTCCTATAGGTTATGCTCGACTCGAAGGCAATCAACACGATAGTGCATCAATACTTTCGTTTTTTAGTGAAGTCCAATAACTGATTGACCTTAGGTCATAAAGATTTTCTATAATTATTTTTGTTCTAAATGTTTGATTTCTCACATATAAATCTATGATTGATCTTGAGTAATTTTTAGATAATGTGTGAGGTTTAGACTGGGAGTTCACTCTTTTGTTGCCTATGGATGGTCATTTGTTGTAAAGAATATCCTTCCTCCAATGAGTAACTTTTATATCTTGTCAAAATTAGTTGACTGTGTCTGTGAATCTTCTTCCTGGGTTCTCCATTCTGTTTCATCTGTCTTTATGTCCATCTCTGTGATATCATACTGTCTTCATTCCTATGGCTTTATAGAAGTCTTGAAATCAGATAATGTGAGTCCTTCAACTTTATACTCCTTCAAAATTGATTTAGCCTAATTAATTTTATGTCTGGATACTTTGTCTTTTCTGATTTTGTCTCCTGCCTTATTCTAGGGAAGAAAGCTCTTGCATACATTCTTCGTTTTCTTGTTGCAACCCTTACCAATGCTGTTGTTTTTGTTCTGTTCTGTCCTCCAACACCAAAGAAGAGGTTCTGAGACTTCAGATATCTGACTAGACAGGTTCTCGATAAATGCTAAACCATTATGGATTTTGATCACTGAGTTCATGTGTGTAGTCTGTGGATCATCCCATAGGCATCCTAGTCTTCCTGGAACATGATCTTGGGCAACTCTACTGCTGATTCAAGTTCCTAACGGTAACATAAGGTACAATATGGATTGGAATTTCACTACTTTCAGGCATTTCCTCTTCTTTCCGGCCTTCAATGGGGATGTGCTGGCTGGAGCTCCAGAAGTCTTGTAAACCATTAAGGAACTCTGAGCTCTTTGTGGCCTCTATAGATTGAAAACAAGTGTGGAACATTTGTCAGTCTTTGTGTTTTTATCTTTTGTGAAACAGGAAAAAATAATCAGTCCTGCAAAGTCTTGATCCATCATCTGGTACAAAGCTTATGTGTGAACATCAACATGGGAAGGCCAAACAGTTATGTGAGGATGGGAATGATCCTAGCTCACAACTCTCATGGGGTGACCTATGAGTTCAGCCAAGCTCTCTGCCTCTGTGAAACTGCAGACAGTGCTCTGATAAATTTCTACTCTATCCTTTCTTTATTCAGAATTCTGCAAGAAGATGACAAAATTAAATGTGAGAAATCTTCACGTGTCGATCTTTTGAACAACTGGTTGCAATTAATTTCTAGCATATGTAAACATAGAAGCACTTTTGTGTCATCATTCAACTCCCCAATGCAAAGCCTCATCACCTCCTCCTTCCCGGTGCTCAGAGCATGGTTGTGAGAGAACAGGAAGACCTTAAACTCCAGATGAACCACCTGAACCACTATATTGGCCCAGCTCTGTTTCAATATTTGAACCATTCAGTGTTTCCTTGCTCTGTTTGGAAAATAGCTTCTTAGTCTAGACATAAGTTTCTCATGAGCAAAATCAGGTGTTCTGGGATTCCCAAACTTCTCAATGTTAGCCACAACTTGCTGTGATCCACAGCCAAATGCCTTTACATAGCTGATAAACACACATAGACATTCTTATGCTACTCTCTACTTTCTGTTATGATTCACCTGACATCAGCAATCATATCCCTCGTGCCACGACCTCTTCTAAACCCAACTTTTATTTCTGATGAATATAGATGGTTTATGTCTCAGCTCTGATTTCCTTAGAAACATATTCCTAGTAGTGGAGTACTTTGGGCATACAGAACATCTGTATTAATCATTTTGTAGAAACGCCAGACTAGTACCAGTGGTTGTACCATTTTATAATCCCATCAGCAGTGCATGGGACTTTCAATCTTTCTGTATCCTCTCCCCTCTCCAGCATTTATTGTTTGCTGTCCTGTTAAACTTTGCTATTGCTGCTAGGGTGAGATGTCATCTCACTGGGGTTTCTTGGGTTTTTTGTTGTTTTTCTTGATTGTTGATTTGTTGTTGTTGTTTTTAATTTATATCTCTCTAGTTGCTAGTGATTTTGAAGATTTCCTCATGTGTTTGTTGGCCAAATATCCTCCTAGATGAAGTATTTTTCATGTCTTTTGGGTTATCAGTATTTTTCTTGAGGAGGCCCTGTAGTAGTCTGTAAATTTGATTGAGGCCTTTGTCTCAGATTCCATTGTCATTCCTGCCCCCCCCCCCAGTCTGTGGGTTTTCTTTTCACTCTATTCGGAAAAGTTTTTGATGAACATATGATTTAATTTTTAGAAAGTCTCACTCATAAATATAATACTCACCTAATTGCACATTATATATATAAAATCTATTTATGCCATTGACTAAGGCTTCCATGTTTGTTCCCATTTTGTCTCTTTTGATCTTGCTGATTTTGGGTTTTACCCATAGATTTCTGATCCACTTTGAGTTGGTGTTTGTGGATAGTGTGAGTTGCAGTTCCTGTTTCAGTTTTCTGCAGGTAGATGTCCAGTTTTGTCAGCATTACTTGTTGAAGAAGTTGTTGTTTCCCCATTTAATAAGGTTTTTTTTTCCTTGTCAACTATCATTTTCCCATAGGTAGATGTATTGATTTCTACATTCTTGATTCTATTTCATTGGTCAATGTGTTTGTCATTGTACCAATACCATGCTATTTTGGTTTCTATGGCTGTGTAGTAGGCTTTGAGATCAGGCAGTGAGATGCTTCCAGTTCTCTAGTATTTTTAAAGGAAAATTTGTTAACAAGATTCTAATTTATGATATATTTCACATTTAATTTTTATAGTATATGGTACTTTGAACAAGTACAGATTAGTATTGATGTTCTAAACCTTAGGAATACAATGGTATTCTCTTCATTCAACTACAAATCTACATACTGCCAAGATCAATTGCTAATTACAGTCATTGGCTGTCTCTATTACAATGTCAATAATAAAGTTAGTGCCCCTTATGGAACACTTCAATATAATTGACATCTGTTGTAAAATCTGCTAGAGTAAATTTCCCTTACACTCCTATTTATGTTTGTGTTGAAAATAATCCAGTAGATATTAAGAAGAGACCATATGTTCAATGATAATAAATGCTTTAAATGGTCTCTTTGGAAAAATACTTCATTTAGAATACAGCAAATGTTTAATGCAGATCATTTTGCAATTTCCATGTGGATAAAAGGATTTGGGACTAATTTTCTCCCACCAAAAATGTAATGTTGACTGACATGCACATCTGGCATTTTTTATGATATAAATTAAAAAGCAGATCATATGTGGATAAAATGGCATTCCCAATGAATGATGCTAGGAATCAGGTCAAGAACCAATTAAGATGTCTTTGCCTTGCATACTTATTTCAGCATTTATTCCATGATGTAGATGAAAGAAGGCACTTTGGTGGTGCAATGAGTTAACCACTAGGCTGTTAACTGAAGATGAGTGATTTGAGCTTACCAAGTGCTCTTTGGGAAAATGATGAGACATTAAGAGTTACAACTATGGACACTCAATGGGAGAGTCTCCATGAGTCAGAATCTACTCTTCAGCAGTGAGTGTGTAGAAGAATGGGAATAGAAGACTATTACTAGTGAATTCCCTTTTCCCAGAACATTTAACAATTCAAAAGAATCTGAATGTAATATTCAAGACTAGGGTCACAATTTTTAAGGATGCTTTGGGAAGAACATTGAATGATCCAGGAAGCATTAAAAGAAGATATAAGGAGTATACAGAGTCACTGTTCCAAAAAGAATTATTTGACACAGAAGAATTTCATGAAACAGTATATAATCAAGAGGCAGTGGTGAAGAAAGAGAAAGTACAGGCTGCTCTGAAGGACTTGACAAAAATAAGGCCCTAGAAATAGATGGAATACCAATTAACATATTTCAACAAACAGATCTGCCTTGGACATGCTCACGAGATTGTGCCAAGAAATCTGGAAGATAACTATCTGGCCAACTGACTGGAAGACAGCAATATTTATTCCCATTCCAAAAAAAGGGGACCCAAAAGAGTATGGAAATTATTGAACAATATTCACTAATATCATACACAAGCAAGATCATGCTGAAGATTATCCAAAAACATTCTAAAGATTAAATCTTTGTCCTCAACAAAAACTTTTTCCAACAGGGTGAAAAGAAAACCTACAGATTGAGAACAAACATTTAGCAAAACCATCTCAGACAAGGGTCTCATCATAACAGATTACAAAATACTCCTGGGCCTCCAGAAGAAAAAGCCTGGTAACCCAATTACAAAATGGGAAAAAGATGTGGAAAGACTTTTCTTAGAGGAAGGCACTTGGATGGCCAACAGATACATGAAAACATGCTCAAAATCACTGGCATTATAAGTTCTGCAAATAAAAACTTTCATGACATACCATTTTACCCTGGTAGCAGAGGCAATGTTTAGCATGTTGTTGTTGTTGTTATGAGCTATCGAGTCGCCTGTGACTCATAGCGACCCTATGTACAACAGCCCTAAACTCCGCTCTGTCCTGTGCCAATCGCACTGTCTCTGACACTCCCATCCCAATTATCCCAGTCACTGAATCAATCCACCTCATAGAGAGCCTTCCTCTTCTGCACCGTCCCTCCACCCTCCCAAGCATGATGACCCTCTCTAAGGACCGGTCTCTCCTCACAACATGTCCAAAGTAAGTTAGACGGAGCCTCAGAATCCTTGCCTCCAAGGAGCCACCCGGTTTAACCCTTTCCCGGAAAAATCTGTTTGTTTTCCTAGCAGTCCATTTTATTCTCAATACTCTTCTCCAGCACCACAGCTCAAAGGCATCAATTCTCCTTCTATCCTCGCTGGTCATTGTCCAACTCTCTGATGCATAACAAGTGATTGCGAAGACCATGGCCTGTATCAGACACGCCTTGGTCTCCAGAGAGACGCCACTGCTCTTCAGTACTTTGGAGAGGTCCCTAATAGCAGACTTTCCCATGGCAATGCGCCTTTTAATTTCCTGGCTGCTGGTGCCAAGACTGTTGACTATGGAGCCAAGCAAACTAAAGCTGTGTATAATTTCAATCTCTTCACCATCCATCCTGATGCTGCCAGTTGGTCCAGTGATGAGAATCTTTGTCTTCTTGACATTGAGTCTCAATCCATATTGTAGGCTGCTTCGAGTTGCAATACTGAGGGATGCTGTGGGTAAAATCTTGAGTGATTCAGGAAGCATCTTAAGCAGATAGAAGGAATACGCAGAATCACTCTCTCAAAAAAAATATTGGGTGACAATGAATGGTAAAACAACAACAACACAAACAAACAAACAAAAAATCCTATAGTCATTAAGGAAAGTTCAAGCTGCACTGAAGGTATTGGCAAAAATATAAGGTCTCAAGAATCAATGTGATACCAATTCACATGTTTTGACTAGCAGATGTATCCCGGATGTGCTTACCAACTATGTCAGAAGATTTGCAGGATAGTTACCTGATTGACACACTGAAAGAAATCAATTATTTGTTCCCATCTCCAAGAAAGGTGATCCACTAGAATGTGGAATTATCAAATAGTATCTTTAATATCATATGCAAGGCAAAAAGAAAAAAAATAATGCTATAACAGTACATTGACAAATCTGCCAGGAGTTTAAGCTGAATTTAGAAGAGATTGTAGCACCAGGGATTTCATTGCTGATATTAAATGAATCCTGACCAAACTCAGAGAATCCCAGAAGAACATCTATTTGTATTTGATTGACTATGCAAAGGCATTTGACTGTGTGGATCATAACAAATTGTGGCTAACCTTGAGAAGAATGTACATTGAACAAATCATTTAAAAGCTGGACTTATTATAAGACAATGTAAAAAAAGTTTATTATATGGAATGGAATGTAATATAGTACAAATGAAGTGCTATAAAAATGTACATGCACAAAACACAATTTAAATGAAGAAGTGTTCACAAACCACTAAAAATATGCTAACAAAAACAGTTGAACTCTAAAAAGAAGAACGTGGGATCACAATTGGAGGATGACTTATGAACAACCTGCATTATGCAGGTGACACAACATTGCTTGGTGAAAGTGTGGAGGACTTGAAATGATTGCTTTAGAAGACCAAAGACTATAGCCTACATTATGGTTTGCATCTTAACACAAAAATGACAAAAATCCCCACCGTTGAACTAACAGATAAGCAATCTTGTGATGGAGAAAATGTTGAAATTTTCAACAATTTCATCTTACTTGGAGCTGTAATCAATACCCTGGGTATGAGTAGTCCATAGATCAGGATATTGGGCAAGTCTACTGTCAGGGATCTCTCCAAATTACTGAGGAGCAATGATATAAGTTTGAAGACGAAGGTGTGCCTGATTCAGAACATGATATTTTCAATCAGATGCTATGCATCAACGTATTGGACAGTTAATAAGAATGACAAAGGAATTGATGTTTTTTGAGGTGTGGCATTGGAGAAGAGGTCTGAATATCTCACAGATTGCCAAATATGTCTTGGGAAAAGTGTAGCCAGAGTGCTCCTTGGAGGCAAAAATTACAAAAGACGTCATCTCATATATATCAGATATGTTGCTAGGATAGGCTATTTCTTGGAGGGGGACATTATGCTTGGAAAGATGTGGCGATCAGCAGACGAGAGGAGGATCCTCAACGAAATGGACTGATACAGTGACTGCAGCAATGTATACAAATGTGTCAGAAGGGATGAGGATGGCTTAAGGCAGGACAAGGTTCAGATTTCTTGTTCATACGGTTGATATGAATTGTACTAACAACAACATTTTAATTGAATTTTGTTGACGTCACTCTGGCAGGTAAATGAGCCGTCATTTCATTACTGTAAAGCTGAGGTGGAAGTCCAACTTCTGTACCTTGTCTCTGTTGACATAGAGAGACAGATATCCTTATTGCTAGATGGGATTGCAAGTACTAACGTCTCACTTGATTCTTGTTGCTAAATACTAGCTGAGAGAGGGAGAAGTACCTTCTTACCACTTCCATTTGGCTTCCACTGACATCACTGAGAGTCACATTGTAGAAGGGTGAAGTCTTGAATCTCCTTTAACTTGTCCTTAGAAAGAAGAGGTGTCTAGTTGTGACTGAGGTGGAAGTTCAGGCTCCAAGGTCATACCTTCATCGTTACACTGTAGCTCTTTATGATGTTCTCTGGAGGGTGGACTGTTCCTTCCTGGCCACATGCCCAAAATATTTGAGACAGAGCTTCAGAATCCTTGCCTCCTAGAGCAATTTGATTTCACTTTCTCCAGGATAGACTTGTTTGTTCCTTTGGCAGTACATGGTGTGTTCAATACTTTTCTCCAGCAACACAACTAAAAGGCATTGATTCTCCTTCTATCATCCTTAGTCATTGTCCAGTCTTTGGGAAAAAGATATCAAGTGTGTAAGGGTGAAGAGATAGCACAGGAGAAGAAAACCCTGGAGGAGATGAGTTGACTCAGTAACTAGGATAATGGATGTTAGGTGTGCCAGAGACAATGAGATTGCCTCAAGATAGGTTTCAGAGCTATTGTACTTAGGGTTGCTATGATTTGCAAATGATTTCAAAGTATGTCACAACAACAGATGATCAAAATTAAAGTGGCCCACGTTATGATAATTACTGGTGAGGTTAGAAATAGGGCTGCAGCTTTGCTTGAATTTGTATTCAAATTTTGTAAATAAACTAGTTGTTGTTAAGTGCAGTCCAGTCGCAGGCAACTCATAGCAACCCTATGAAGGAGAGGACGCTTGGGTGCCTTTCTTCCTCTCTCCAGGTTCATAGGGTTTCGGGAGGCAAGCTATTATGGAAGTGGATGCCACTCCTCCTTCCAAAATAAACTAGTAGAAAATAAATAAAATTTTAAAAATGTTTCTGGAACACAGAAGTTATGGTCTAAAAGTTCTTGGTCTATCTAAGTTGACTTATTTTAGTGGTTTGGCTAGAGAGAGAGGTAGTAATTTCTTGAGCTTTTAGAATTTTGTATGTTGATTTCCAAATTGTTGATTTATTGGGCTCTAAGTCTGTAGTATATGAAGCTGAACCAATAATTCTACTTGTCCAACCCCCATCACACCAGGTGACAGGGCAGACAACCAAAAAACAACCCAAACTCAAGGAACTTCTTTATACTTTTATCTTCTTTACACCCTTCACAGGTAACTCTGGAAGTCTTTATAGTAGTTTTCAAGATTTAAGTTAATCTTTGGTCTTTTTTTTCTTCCCCTGTCTAAGTGTAGTTGTCATTGACTAAAAGCAGAAGCTGCAGTGTAGCTTATGGTATTCTTGTTGTCATGATCAGTTAGATAGAGTGGGAATGCTTCAAAGTTGTACTTAGTTATTATTAGTTACCCTGTTAGAGAAGATGGCATTATAAGCAATAACATGGATTTTTGCCTTCGAGGTAATACTTAGGACTATTTTGCATCTAAACAATATTGAAATTGCTCATAAGGGACAGATAATTTAATATTGACACAATCTTAAATAAATTGAAATGGTGTAAGTCAGAATAATGAGATTCACAAAGCAGTAAAAATTAACAGGGAAACCTTTTGGGAAATGTGGTATAAAATCAAAGAAACTAAGAACTCTAGATGTATATGACAAGACTAGGTTATGATTTAAAAATAGACTATTTTGTTCAGTCTTTTTTGAGTCAGAGTCAGCTATTCCATGTCCTTGGGGAAAAATGTGTAAGTCTTTAAGATTATCAGCAGAAAATAGAATGTGGAACCTCAGAAAAGCTTGAACTCTTGAGAACATGCATATTTTACTCTTTATATGTAAGTAATAAAGTATTAATTTTTATTTTTGAAATTAAAATAGTGAGGTCTGAAATAAAGAATCTAAGAAACAAGAAAAACAGGAAATTTTATTTCTGAAACAAAGAAAGTGAGGCAATAAGTATTAATTAATTGGAGAAGTATGTACATTATGCAAACACTGGGGGGGATTGTCTATACACACGCATGTGTATACACACTGATGTTGTCGTTCTTGTTGTTAAGTGCTGTAGAATACAGTATGACTCATAGTGCCCCATAAACAAAAGATCTGAACCCTGTTCTGTCCTGCACCATCCTCACACCTCCTGACACACAAGAGCCCTTTGTGGCAGTCACCAAGTCTATCCACCAGTTGAGAGTCTTCCTCTCCTTTGCTGACCCTCCACCCATCATATCATTATGTCCCTCTCCAATGAATAAGGATGACAGAAAAAGAATTGATCCCTTTGTGCTGTAGTGTTGGAGAAGAGCATTGAACATGGACAGTCAAAAGAACAAACAGATATGTCTTGGAGAGGGTGCAGCCTGTGTGCTCTTTGGAGGCAAGAATGATAAAGCTTCTCCTCACATACTTTGGAAATATTGCTTAGAAGGGGCTATTGCTTGGAGAGGGACACACTGTGATAATAAAGGGATTTTAGAAATTTATTTATTGACTCAAACTAAGCATAGGTTGAAAGAGTACACCTTTAGTACATTAAGCTTTGAGCTTTGAAAGTTCAGAAGAATGGTATAAAAAATGTATGAAAACTGGAGAGAGGCATCAAGGCCTAAGGAGAAAAATGATTTAAGAGTTAACGTGGGGAAAATACAGTGAGTTAGGTTGTGGACTATTCTTCCTTGGAGACCTGAAGTCATGTCCTCATGGTTTCTATGTAGAATTAACTTTCTTGCCTGTGCAAAAATTGAATATAAACCCTACTTTCTTTCTACTGTTACTTTTTGATCCACCCACAGCTTAGGAAAAGATATTAAATTCAGGAAAATAATTTGACTACTTTGAAAAATAACTGTTTTAAAGCAACAAATGTAGTTCACAGGCAAATTTTATGTGCATTAGAGTCATGTACTATTCATCTACTTTACATTTTCTACATTATTTTTCGACACTTCTATTATTTAGTATTTACACACTATTATAAAAACTTAAACAGATGAGGCACAAATACAAATGTATGGTTCTAGCTGACTGTTGTCCCCATGAACTTCTTAGATGCATATACCTCAGAGATCAAAGAATGACAACCACTCTTTGCTCATTTAAGGAGCCCTGGTAGTGATAGATGATACTGATTACTAATAGAAAGATTGATGGTTTGTATCCACCCAATGGCTTCAAAGAAAAGAGACCTGGCAATCTATTCTTGTAGACATTAAAATTTAGACAGATCTGCTCTCTCATATGGGGTCACTGTGAGTCAAAATCATCTTGATGTGGTGTAACAACATACCATTATCAAATACTGTAACATTTCGGGATTATCCTGTGGAGGCCTTTCTCTCTACTCCACGCAGTGGAAGTCCCTTAGCCCTCATGTCTTGTATTCATTGGCTTCTAATATCCCTTTCGGATGATTTTTTTTCTTCTTAGCCTGTAGTGATTATACAACATGCCCCCAAGGAACATACATTACCACTCTTCATCTCTTCTTATCACAAACTATATTTCTACTACTGCATAATTGAAATTTGCTGATTTATTTAAAATTATTTTATCTATCTGTCAAGTTAAGCAGATGATACAACCCCGCTTGCTGAAGCTGAGGAGGACCTGAAGTGCTTGCTGCAGAGGGTCAAGGACTGCAGCCTCCAATATGGATTCAGGCTCAATGTCAAGAAGACAAAGATTTTCACCACTGGACCAATTGGCAGCATCTGGATGGGTGGTGAAGAGACTGAGATTGTTCACAGCTTTAGTTTGCTTGGCTCTACAGTCAACACTCTTGGTGCCAGTAGCCAGGAAATTAAAAGGCGTATTGCCATGGGAAAGTCTGCTATTAGGGACCTCTCCAAAGTACTGAAGAGCAATGGTGTCTCTCTGGAGGCTAAGGTGCGTCTGATACAGGCCATGGTCTTTACATCACTTGTTATGCATCAGAAAGTTGGACAGTGACTAGGGACGACAGAAGGAGAATTGATGCCTTTGAGCTGTGGTGCTGGAAAAGAGTATCAAGAGTATCATGGATTGCTAGGAAAACAACCGGTTTCATCCTGGAAAGGGTTAAACGGTGTGGCTCCTTGGAGGCAGGGATTATGAGGCTCCATCTAACATACTTTGGACATGTTGTAAGGAGAGACTGGCCTTGGAGAAGGACATCATGCTTGGTAGGGTGGAGGGACAGTGCAAGAAGGGAAGACCCTTTATGAGGTAGATTGATTCAGTGACTGGGGTAATTGGGATGGGTGTGTCAGAGACAGTGCGATTGGCACAGGATAGAGCAGAGTTTAGAGCTGTTGTACATAGGGTCACTATGAGTTGCAAGCAACTCGATGGCACCTAACAACAACAATAACAACATCTGTCAAGTGCTAGGGAATGTGAGAGATTTATATACTGTTGTTGAACTAAATCCTGTCTTGAAGGAACTGCCACTCTGGTAGCAAAGTAAAACTTCCTTACAGATTCCCATTTGAGGACTGGTGGTGAAATCTCTAGGATATTGTGGTACTAACCCGATGGCCATGCCGCTCTGGTTGTTTGAATCCACCAGGGGCTCCACAGGTGGAAGAAAGGTCGTCTCTTCCCATTCAATTTAAAACCTTGAAAACCCAAAGAAAGATCAGCTCTGAGGTGGTTCTAACACCATGGCAATGAAATACAAACATATTAAAAAGGAGATTTTTTTTGTGGTTGTTGTGTACTGTCAAGTTGGAAGTGACCCATAGCTGACCCTCCAATGTGTTTTCAGAGGCAGTAAATAACATGGGAGGAGATTGCCCATGCTTCTCATGAGGAGCAGCTGGTGGACTCAAACCATGTACCTTTGTGTTAGCAGCACGATTCTTTATCATTGAGCAACCAGAAATCCTTAAAGCCTTGGAATATCAATGGAGAGCCAACTATGAGTTGGTTTTGACTTCATAGAAATGACATGTTGCTGTTGTTGATTGCTGTTGAGTCAAGCACGACTCATAACAACTCTATGAACAAAAAGCCTGAAGCCTTTCTATAATTATCATCATTTTTCAAAGTTTATGAAGTTTCCAGAGGCACGTTGTTTAGGAAGTGGATGACAGTACTGATTCTAAACCTGCCTTAAACTTGGAGCTCTACCAAGCACTGTCCATCATGGGTTATGGCCTTTGACACCCCAGTGGAACAAAATTCAGCATCACAGCAATCCCTGGTTACCTTAGTACAGCATATTGACAGAGAATAAAAAAGAGAAATAGAGCCTTCCTTAGAAACAGGGAGAAATTTCTTCTAGTCAAGAACAAAAGTACTTGTGGACAAAGTACCTTTTAAATAATCTTTGAAAAGATGTTTTTAATGCAGACATGTGGGTATGATTAGAGGATCGGTGTCCAGGTAGATAAATGTGTTTAAAAGCTCACTGCTCTGAGTTGATTCTGACTCAGAGTAAAACCTCCCGTTCGGTGTCTGAGGCTGTAAATCTTTATGGGAGAAGATTGTTAATCTTTATCCTATGGAGCTGCTGGTGGATTCAAACCATTAGAAACCCTTAGCCTTTTGATTACTAGTGCAACACACAGTGGACAAGAAAGAAAAAGCACAAGATGAAAACTGGAGCAAGAAAAAGAACAAGATGAAAACGTGCACTGTTGAACAAAAAGACAAAATCCTTGCTGGCGAGAAATGGTCATATTTTGTATGTTTTTTGGTAGTAATATTTACCAAGTTTACCAAAATGTAAAAATAGAGAGGGGGGGGAAGAGAACATAAAGATAATGGCAAGAGATTTGATGAGCAGTTGGAAAGAGAATCTGGAAACAACTAAAGTGTGAGTAGGATTTAGTGGCAATGATTTAGGGTTCAGTTCTAGGTGTGTTGAATTTGAGATGCCTTTCAGACGTTCAAGTAGAGAAGTGATAGTGAGCTGGGTATCTGAAGGCAAAGTGGAGGAGAAAATCTGGCTGAGGTTTACATTTTTAAATCTTTGCCTTTAAGATAGTACCAAGAGAGAGTGTAGTTCAGCGCTTGGGATTGTAGATTAAGGGCAAATATTCTGCTGCTCTGGAGAGTTCCCTAAGAATATAGTTCACTTAGAATTACCTGTCAGTAATTTATGATGATTTTTAAATCATTTTCTTACACAAACTACATTGGCAAATTTATTTATGATGCACTCATTAGTGGTCATTAGTGTATCGAATGCATACATATAAACTATAAACTCAGAGCACACCATTTTCAGCAACCAAATTTTGACATGATTTACATTTGTCTCATTGGCTTTACAAGGTGTATCTCCAAAAGTAACATGACCAAAATTTACCATGATTGATTGCATGTGATAAGGGAAACTGAATCCTGCTTCTACATAAACCTACAACAACAACGCAAATCTCCGTAGCAGGTTCATAATGTATTGTTTTGGTTTCTGGGCAGTGGATTAGAAAGTGGGCCTATTTATAAAATTATTTTTATTTTTTCATTGTTGCACATTTTCTTCCTTCCCACAATGCTGCTCTTGTTCCAGATTATTCTCATACATACTCATATATTCCTTTCAGACAGCTCTTTAACTCATCAGTTCTCATAAAGTGTTCACTATCTATCCACTCTTTTCTTTATTTCCTCCTCAAGACCCCATGTCAGTCCTATTTGATAACTGTGGTATTATACAGTATTTGTTCTTTTGTGACCGAGATATTTCACTTAGCATAATGTCCTCAAGGCTCCAACATGCTGCACAACATTTCACTATTTCATTGTTTTTCAGTGGTATGTAATAAATATTTCATTGTATGAATGTATATATATTAATATATATTGGCAGCATCAGGATGGATGGTGAAGAGATTGAGATTGTACACAGCTTTAGTTTGCTTGGCTCCATAGTCAACAAACAGTCTTGGCACCAGCAGCCAGGAAATTAAAAGGCGCATTGCCATGGGAAAGTCTGCTGTTAGGGACCTCTCCAAAGTACTGAAGAGCAATGGTGTCTCTCTGGATACTAAGGTGCGTCTGATACAGGCCATGGTCTTCGCAATCACCTGTTATGCATCAGAGAGTTGGACAATGACCAAGGAGGATAGAAGGAGAATTGATGCCTTTGAGCTGTGGTGCTGGAGAAGAGTATTGAGAATACCATGGACTGCTAGGAAAACAAACAGATTTGTCCTGGAGAGGGTTAAACCGGGTGGCTCCTTGGAGGCAAGGATTCTGAGGCTCCGTCTAACTTACTTTGGACATGTTGTGAGGAGAGACTGGTCCTTAGAGAGGGACATCATGCTTGGGAGGGTGGGGGGACAGCGCAGGAGGGAAAGGCCCTCTATGAGGTGGACTGATTCAGTGACTGGGATAATCGGGATGGCAGTGTCAGAGACAGTGCGATTGGCACAGGACAGAGCAGAGTTTAGGGCTGTTGTACATAGGGTCGCTATGAGTCACAGGGGACTCGACGGCACATAACAACAACAACAACATATTAAAATATATATAGCTTTTCTATCCATTTATTTGTTGATGGGCACCTTGCTTCTATCTCTTTGCTATTGTAAATAATGCAGCAATAAACATGGGTGTGCACACTTCTGTTTGAGTCATGGCTCTGGTTTCTTTAAGATATATTTCCAGTAGTGGAATTGTGTCAAATAGTATTTCTATTTACAACTTTTTAAAAAAGCATGAGACCACTTTCAATAGTGGTTGTGTCATTTTTTATTTCTACCATCAGTGAATAAGAGTCCCAGTCTCTCTACAACCTCCCCAGCATTTGCTGGTTGCTGCCCTGTTGAACTTTTCTATTGTTGATTAGATTGAGATAATATTTCATAGTTGCTTTGATCTGTGCCTCTCTTATAGTGTCTGTTCATATCCTGCACCCCTTTTATGACTGGGTTGTTTACCTTTTTCATATTGAGGTGGAAAGAGGGATTGTTGTAATTAACAGGCAAATATTAAAAAATCATGAAAGTGGACATCTGCAAAATTCAGGAAAGTGCTCAACTGGGAATTTTCTCTCAACATGATCTTGATTTTGCTTAAATTGTATAATTAACACTACAACAATGTATTTACATAGTCTGTTTCAGCAGCTTAAAATGCATTGCATATTCTATTTTCTAATCTCTCCAACACTGTTTCAAGCCTACAGATCATGTACTATTACTTGATTTATGGATTTTGTTAAAGTCAGGTGTGCCTACCATTCCTTTGCTATGGTATAAATCATGCTTCTTAGGATTTGTCTGAACATAATTGTTATATGAGTTTTGGGGTTTATTTATATCCTCTTACTGGCTTTTATAGGTATCTTTATACTTTTGTTTAAATTTTCTATTTGTTTATTTACAAAATTCAAATACACTGTTTTCAAGAACAAATTATTTTAAATGTAAAGGCGTGCCTGTGTGTATGTATGTGGATGATATTTATGTAATTGCTCTGTAATTTATATATTCCCACAGAGAAGAGTATTGAGAATACCATGGACTGCTAGGAAAACAGATTCGTCCTGGAAAGGGTTAAACGGGTGGCTCCTTGGAGGCAAGGATTCTGAGGCTCCGTCTAACATACTTTGGACATTTGTGAGGAGAGACCGGTCCTTGGAGAAGGACATCATGCTTGGGAGTGTGGAAGGACAGCGCAGGAAGCGCAGGAGGGGAAGGTGCTCTATGAGGTGGATTGATTGAGTGACTGGGATAATCGGGATGGGAGTGTCAGAGACAGTGCTATTGATTGGCACAGGACAGAGCAGAGTTTAGGGCTGTTGTACATAGGGTCGCTATGAGTCGCAAGTGACTCGATGGCACATAACAACAACAACAACAAGCATCCTGACATATTTAATATACTGACAGTTATGCTTACTATATAACAATTATATACTCCTTTACAATCTCCCCACTCCCCACTTAAACTCAGTAAAGAGGGAACATTGAGTACTCAGTGGAGAAAAATCAACCCTTTGCTTGAGTGTGAGCATAACAGAGTTGCATAAATCAGTATAATATCTCAAAAGAAAAGGAAGGCATAGAGAGGCAAAGAGAGATTAATAGAAATTAGAATTACAGAGAGAACGTGAAAAACACTGCTTATTGAAATCAGTGTTATAGAACAAAATGATTTGTTTTTTAAACGTACTTGAATATCAATAGATAATTTTTTTAAATACAGTTACATACTTTGACATCAAATTATATAAAATACTGTTTACTGACAAAAAAAAATACAGTTACATAAGTAACTTTCTCTTTTCCTGTCTCATTCATATACTCTATAGGTCTTTTAGGAATGTAGAATTTAAAGTAATAAGAAAGGCAATTTTTTTGCTCAGGATGTTTGCCTTTTAGAACGTAAAATCAATGGCAGATTTCTCCGTGTAATGTGAGGGAATACAGACCATTACAGTTATTTAATAATAAGTGAGTTTACTATTCTTTTCAGTTTTAAAAAAAACCAGATTAGGCAATTATGAGTTTATCAGATGAAATATAACTTACTTGCAAGCCCATACATATTTTCCTCTTTTGCTAAAATGTACTTCACTAATAAGTCTCCTGTTGTCTCAATCAAGTGTCAAATTGACAGAATTACTTCAACTTTCTCATTAACAAAATATTACTAATTGCAAGAGTCAATTACTAATTACCCTGTGCTGTGAGCAGGGACCTATTTGCACAATAATTGAGTGAAATAAAATTCTTCTTATTTCTTGCAGATAGGTTGGGAATAAACATTGATAATTCTCCGCAAACCCCTGGAGAGTCATCTGTGAGTTGGTTCTGACTTGACAACAGTGAGTGAGTAAAGACAAGAAAATTCCTGCATATATATTTTAAGCTGAAGTAGGATTTGATAACAGTCAATTACACCAGACTCTTTCTAAAAAGGGGAGTCACACAGTGCCAACATTCTCAGTTATGCTCACCCAGTGCTTATTTGGTTATATTTTGCTATTCAAGTTTATTGCCTTATCTTTTCTTCTTTCCCCACATCTCAATACAAAGGTACAGTGGTTTCACTTCACCAGCTGCTTCATAGGAGAAAGATGTGCAGTCTCTTCCAGAGTGATTAACTGCCTCTGGAAACCCACTGGAGGGTTAGCTAGGAGTTGGTTCCAATTGATGGTACACAGCAACAATCTTATCTACCTCTCACATCTTCTTTATGAGGTTTTCTTGGAACATCAGAACTGTGATGTGGCACAGCTCTCCATTGATTCATTAAGACCTTTTTCTTCAATCTTGAATGGAAGAGGTAGAGAGGAGCAACAAGAAAGTTGTCACAGTGGAAGTCAATCATATAGCACTTTGAGTCAGAGTATTGAAAAGCAATATCAGTCTAGAGACTAAGGTGTACCTAATTCAGGCCATGGTCTTTGAGTTTCCGAGAGTTGGACAATGACTAAAGATGACAGAAAAATTGATGCCTTTGAGTTGTGGTGCTGGAGAAGAGTCTTGAACGTACCGTGGACTGTCAACTAATAGGTTTGCCTTGTTGTTGTTGTTGTTGTTATGTGCTGTCGAGTCGTTTCCGACTCATAGCGACCCTATGCACAACAGCCCTAAACTCTGCTCTATCCTGCGCCAAC
>NW_006399860.1:2590689-2599174 GCF_000299155.1 Elephantulus edwardii
GTTGTTGGTGCATATATCTGAATGATAGTGGTATTTACTGGGCTTCCTTGTAAGCGTATGGATATAATCCTGTCACTCACAATGTTGTACTTCAAGATGGATCTAGAAATTACTTTTTTTACTATAAAGGCAACCCCATTTTTCCTTGTCTTTTCATGCCTTATAAAAGGTAAAACCAAGTTGCTCCTTGGAGGTTAGGATTTTGAAGATCTGTCTCACACACTTTGGCCATGTGGCCAGGAGGGACTGGCCCTTGGAGAAGAACATAATGCTCAGAAGGTAGAGGGACAGCACAGGAGCGGAAGACCCTAGATGAGATATATTGACATAGTAACTGAGCCAGTGGGGTAGGTGTGTTGGAATAGGCTGGCTCAGAACAGGGCAGGCTTCAGACCTGTTGTACATGGGAGTCATTATGAGTCACAGGTTATTTTACAGAACACAAGAATGTCATGATTTTGCTTATTGATCTGTTCATTTTTCATGTGAAGATTTTTTTCTTTGTTGTTTTTATAACTCCCAGTTACGAGTTCATCATCTTTCTCCTGTGGGATAGCTGGTGGATTCAAACTGTGCTTTTGGGTTAACAGCACAACTCCTTACTAGTTAGCCATCAGAGCTCCCTTCCTACCCCATCCCCCTTCTAGGTTTATGTATAATTCATAGTAAATGTAATAGTCTTTCATCTTCAACAATGCTTCAAATCTACATATTAATATACATAGCCATACAAGGGAGCTCAGGTGACCTAGCGGGTAAGGAGTAGCCTTGTCAACCCAAAGGCAGGTGGATCTAGTCTACCAGGAGAACTATGGAAAATTTCCTCTAGTGCCATTTATAGCCTGTGGAAACTCATTGGAGGGGTGGCTATGTATGAGCTGGTCCAACTAGGCAGCACATAAACAACAACATATCTATCTATCTATCTATCTATCTATCTATCTATCTATCTATCTATCTATTATCTAGCTAGCTAGCTAGCTAAAAGATCTATCTATCTATCTTTGTATCTAGAGCCTGATATGAAGAAACTGAATCACACATTTGTAGGGGGCTGCCAAGCCCAATTCTGTATGTAGGTCAGATGACAGGCTAGACATTCCTGGAGACCTATGTCTCCAAATCCATAGTAAGGCAATAAGGTGACAGTTCTGGAATTCTTCTGTCCTTAGACTGGGAGATTAGGTGGTGAGGAAGGGTGTAAAGAATTCTTGCAGAATATCTATTTACATTCTAGAGATAAGGCTTTCAATTTATTAGATGAAACATACATAATGGAGGGTGATCAGATTTCGTTAAGGCTGACTAATTTAAATATTCATCACATACAAGTACCTTCAGAGCAGCAGCTAGACTGATGTTTGACCAAACAACTGGGAATTATAGCCTGCACATAAAATTAATTACCCTTGATGGAAATCACGTTACTTGTGAGATACTTGAGACAACTGATATTAGTTTAGAATGTTGATTGCTTTACTACTGGCAAATAGACTAAAAATTTTTAACTTAAATGGTAATCTTTTACTTCAGTAACATTTTTTTGTGTAAGTCAATTATCAAGGAGTTTGGTAGGCAAGGAGCAGTGCTGCAAACCCAGAGACAGAGGGTTTGAATCCACCAGCTTCTCCATGGGAGAAAGATGAAAAATTTATTCCACTGAGATTTATTACTTCTGAAACCCCTCAGGAGCTATGACTTAATTCCTACTTGATGGTACATAATGACAATGACAACTCCTCCATGCAGTTCACGTAGTTACTGAAGAAATCAGGCTCATAGACTCTGCTACCTTTAGCATGCAGTTGTAATTATCAGTCTGGGTTCTTTTTATCCTATCAAGGAAAATAGCAATATAATACAGAACAATGTGCATGAGAGGTTTTCACTGGACCAGGACACACACATCATCTCTGCTTTCATTTCATTAAATCAACCACAGGCATATGACAACACGAATAAAAATATGGTCTAATTTTATGGCCATCTATCAAAATTAGTATATTGATTAGATGAAAGCTAGACATTTCTGCCATGATTTGCAATTGGAGACTTCAAGTAGGCTTTTGGACTACTAGCTCTGGTTGCCTAATGCTAAGAAGCTACAGGTAATCCCACAGGAGTGTGTTTCATGTCCACCCGTTGTGCTTGGAGAAGAAGGATGGACAATCTCCTCCTTTGTGATTTACTGCCTTTGAAAACCCACTAGGGAGTCAGCTACTAATCAGTTTTGACTTGACGACACACAAAAATAACAACACAACAGACTAGAGCGTAGATATCCAAATTTGGAAAAAATATATAAAAGTCAGGGATAAATTCTGCATAGGCAAGGCCTATGATTAACTGATTATGGACAGTCGGTGACTATGGATTATGAAAAGATAAATCCATGGAATAAAATAAAATTGGAAGTGGACTAACACATACTGTCTCAAGGTGGAGGAGAGTGACAGCCTTTCCCCCTTGGAGTTTTAGCAACTCCATAGTCAATTAGCATCTTTGGTAGGAAGAAGACATGGAGTCTAAGAACTTGAAAGCAAAGAAAGTAATTTAGCTTAGCCTTAAGGATCAGTTGCTACTGATGATCCCATGTGTGCCAGGGCAGAAATGTGTTCCTTAGGTTTCTCAATGGTTGGGTTTTTTTCAGAAGTAAATCACTAGACTTTTCTTCCAAGAAGCCTCTGAGTAGATATGAAGCATAACTTTTCAGTTAGTAGTCAAGTATGATAACCCTTTATAACTCTCAGTGACCAGAAAGACTACATTGCATCTGTGAGAGGAGAAAAGATAAAAGGATCTGAAGCTTCCAACTGATTTCTTTTACATTTTAGGAATCAGAAAAAGGAAGAAGATTGATGGGTTTTACCTCAAATAATCTACTTTTTTTATGAATCCTTGGACAAATTTTTAAGCTCATTGGTTATTTGTTTATGTAATTGAAATAATTATACTTTCACCCTTTCATAAAGAAAATGAAAGACGTCACATAAAACAGCACAATGCCTATCCCATGAATGGTGTTAGATAAGTTCCTAGTGTTTTTAAGATTGTTGACAGAGAAACATTTAGATATTTGTATATTACCTCTCTGCAGAACCACCTACAGCAAAGCATCAAAGATTATATCCTTCAATATGTATTAAAACTCAACATCAAGAAGACAAAAATCCTCACTACTGGGCCAACAGGCAACATCATGATAGATGGACAAAGATTGAAAGATGAATCAATAATTTCATCTTGGATCCACAATCAACACTGTTGGTACTACCAGTCAAGAAATCAAAAGATATGTTGTATTGAGAAAATCTGCTATTAAGGACCTCTTCAAGGTGTTAAGAAGCTTCAGTGTCTCTTTCGAGACTAAGGTACACCCGATTCAAGCCCTGGTCTTTTCAGTGACTTGCTATGAATCTGAAAGCTGGACGGTGATTAAGTATAATAGAAAAATAATCCCTGTGTTGGAGATGTGGTGTTGGAGAAGAGTAGTGAATATCCAATGAACAGCCAAAAGAACAAACACATATGTCTTGAAGACAGTGAAATTAGGGTAATCCGGGGGGGCAAAGATTGTGAAACTTCATCTCACATACTTTTTGGGCTTGTTACTAGAGGGCTTGGAAATGTGGAGGATCAGCAAGAGAGGAAGACCTTCAACAGGATGGACTGACGCAGTGACTGTAATAATGGGCTCAAGTATTTCAGTGATGATGAGGATGACACAGGACAGAGCAAGGTGCGGATACACTGTTCAGAGTCACTATGAATCAGAGTCGACTCAATGGCCCATAACAACAATAATAGCTACATATATCTTTGTGTTTCACCGTAATTTAGTAAATATTGTGTGAGTAAAGAGAGAGCAAATCTTAAGGCCCTTGAGAAACTATAGTGGTAATTCTCCAAATAAACAAATGATTATGTGAAGGACGTTGTTATCTCAGGCACTGTTGTTGTTGTTGTTATGTGCCATCAAGTTGCTTAAAGCTCATAGTGACCCTATGTACAAGAGCCCTAAATGCCGTTTTATCCTGTGCCAACCTTGCCGTCTCAGACACGCTCATTTCCACCATTCCACTCACAGAATCGATCCATCTCATGGAGGGTTTTCGTCTCCTGCTTTGTCCCTCCACTCTCCCAAACATGATGTCCCTCTCCAAGGACCAGTCCCTCCTTGCAACATGCCCAAAGTACGTCAGACAAAGCTCCAGAATCCTTGACTCCAAGGAGCATTCTGGCTTCACCCTCTCCAGGACAAACCTGTTTGTTCTCCTACCAGTCCATTGTATATTCA
The DNA here is from genome assembly GCF_000299155.1 of Elephantulus edwardii. Taxonomy (NCBI): domain Eukaryota; kingdom Metazoa; phylum Chordata; class Mammalia; order Macroscelidea; family Macroscelididae; genus Elephantulus; species Elephantulus edwardii. The sequence continues at coordinate 2,594,987 of NW_006399860.1, forward strand.
ACACTCTTCTCCAGCACCACAGCTCAAAGGCATCAATTCTCTTTCTATCATCCCTATTCATTGTCCAACTCTCTGATGCATAGCACGTAATTGCAAAGACTATAACCAGGATCAGGCACACCTTAATCTCCAGCCTGATGTCATTGCTTCTCACTACTCTTGAGAGGCCCCTCACAGCTGACTTTCCCAATGTGATTCATCTCCTGATTTCCTGGCTGCTGTTACCAAGAGCATTAACTGTGGAACCAAGTAAACTAAAACTATCTCAATCTCTTCACCATTCGTACTGATGCTGCCAATTGGCCCAGTGGTGAGAATCTATGTTTTCTTGATGCTGAGCTTCAATCCATATAGGAGGCTGCAGTCCTTGACCTTCTGCAGCAAGAGCTTCAGGTCCTCCTCAGTTTTAGAAAGCAGGGTTGTGTCACTCGCATAATGCAGCTTATTGATGATTCTTCCACCAATCCTGATAGGAATATAGAAAATCTTCCAATGTAACAGAATGTATACCTAAATTTTAAGGCATTTGGCAAAATTATTGGGAGATATTTTTTCTTTGTTTTGGGATGGCCAAATTCTGTAAGATATTTTTATATCAAATAACTCATTCTTAATGGTAATTCTAATAGCAAGAAAAATAGGCATTTTATATTTTACTTCATCTGAAACACTCTGAATTTAATTCTTATTCAAGTTATAATTCACATCAATATTCTTTTAAATTCTCAAATCAATAGCTTGGATAGGTTTTTTTGGAAAAAATCTCATTAGTATCACTGAAGGGTTACCTTGTGACATTAGGGAAAATATTCTCTATTCCTGTGGTATTGACTAGGAAGGTAGCTAGATGGAAGATCCTTTTAACGGCCCCTCTGTGAGGTCAAAAGGAGGCTTGATAGTACAATTGTTAAAGTGCTAACCTACTATTAAAAAGATCAACATTTGAAACCCAATAGAGAAACCAATAGTTGCTCTAAGGACAAAGATATAACAGTTAGCTTCTAAAACAATTATAAGATATCATCTCACTTGAGTAAAAATAACAAAATTCAACAGAGCAACAAACAACAAATGCTGGTGAAATTGAAGAGAAGCTGGAACTCTTATTCACTATTGGTAAAAGTGTAAAATGGTGCAACCACTAAGGAAGGCAGAATGGCACTTTCTCAAAAAGTTGGAAATAGCTATGCCACTTGACCCAGCAATTTCACTACTGAGAATACACCCTAAAGAAACCAGACAGCCACCCAAGCCAATATATGCACACCCATGTTTATTGCTGTGTTGTTCACAATAACAAAGAGTTGGAAACAACCCAAGTGCCCATCAAGAAATGAATGAATAGAGAAGCTGTGGTATGTTCACACAATGTAATATTATGTAAAACAAAAGAACTTGAAAATCAAAGAACCTGAAATACTATACTAAATGGGTGACCATAGAAGACGCTATGCTGAGTGAAATATTTCAGTCACAAAAGGACAAATATTGCATAATGCCACTGTTGTAAAACAGAACTGACATGGAGCTTGAGGGGAAACTAAGAGGGGACAAATAATGTATACAACATTGAAACAGATCAGGAAAAGAACTCTATAAAAAAGAGTATAAGTTGTTATGTGCTGTTGAGTCACCTGACTCATGGTGACCCTATGTACAACAGCCCTAAACCCTGTTCTATCCTGTACCAATCTCACTGTCTCTGACACACCTACCCCAACTACCCCAGTCACTGAATCAATCCACCTCATAGAGGGTCTTCCTATCCTGAGCTGTCCCTCTACCCTCCCAAGCTCAACATCCTTCTCCAAGGATTGGTCCCTCCTTGCAATATGCCCATGAATGGCAGATGAAGCTTCAGAATCCTTGCCTCTAAGGAGCAGCCTGGTCTCACCCTCTCTAGGATGAACCTGTTCATTTTCTCAGTAGTCTAAAGTACATTCAATATTCTTCTCCAACACCACAGCTCAAAGACATCAATTCTTCTGTCCTCTCTAGTCACTGTCGTATTATTGACATGACAAGAGTCCAGAATAAGAGTTGCATAGTAAAGTGGCAGGGGGAGGGAGGGTGCAGGGACTGTATAACAAGAAAGAACTATTGTTTTTAAAATAGACGAACTTTGGGGGAGGGCATGTAGGGAGGAAAATGTACAACAATGAATGAATGAGAGTCCAAGTTCTTTAAAAACTTTCATTAAAATCTCCATTAAAAAATTGAGAAGATATATCAGTAAACTTCTATAAAGATTACAGTTTTAGGAACTCTTCTAGTTCTTCTATGTATATAGGATCTCAACATATTGAAATTGACTCAATATCAGTGGATTTTGATTTTGGTTTATGAGGTTAATAAAACGACTCTGGGAACCTGAGTTGGCACAAAAACAATCTCTGATCTTTTGCACAGCACAGCTAGTACCACTTTGTTTACTATTGGAAAGCACATTCCACTTTTGGTGCTTGTTTTAGAAAAGTGAGATAGTTAATCCAAACAAAAAAATCTCAACATGGATCCTACAATATTTTTTGTTCTTAAGATAGAAAAAAATCAACAACAACAACAACCACAAAACACTAATAAAGTGAAAAAGGAATCAGTGCCCATTTCAAAGAGTATGAAATAGGACTGTGCTGTATCACTCTGTAACTCTCTAAGTGGTGCAGGATAGGGCAAGGTTTGGATCTAGTGGGTTCAGATTTGTTTAATGGGTCTATGAGTCATTGTTAACTCAAAGGCACCTAACAACAAAAATAACATTTCTTGGTGCTTAGTCCAATGTTCCATGAGGGTTCATTATTAAGAGATTCCCGCGCCTCCTACTGTAGTTCAGTTAGAAATAACTTATAATGGACACTCCATTGGTTTTCTGAGATTGTCAATTGCATAGAAGGAGATTGTCCATCTTTCTCATGCAAAGTTGGTGGTGGATTTGAACCGCAGAGAAGCTCTCCCTGCCTTTGGAATGGCAGTGCAACTCCTACTATGTTGTATATGATTTTAAATGCATATGCTGCTTTATAGTCACTATAACCTTTTAGGGAAAACTTTTCAAACACAACTTGCTATCTGATATTAAATTGATGTCCTGTGTTTTATTGTCATTTGTCCCCTTATCCTGAATAAATGTTCCTTGGCTTTAAAATGCTAGATGGAGAGGGATAATCTATTAAAGACCGCAGCACCTTTCACTTTCTAAAGGTCACTTGCATTTTATAAATAAAAACAAACGGATATATCATTCAGTCAGAAAAATATTTCACCTATCAAACCAAACCAGGGTCTCTGTCTGATTATATGTGACACCCCCTAAATTCTTTGAGCTTGTTAGAGCAAGACTGTCAGAGAAGAAAAAAAAAAAAACAACAAAAAACCAAACCAAACAAAAAACACGGTAACTGAGAATATAAGTCAGCAAGCAACACCAAACAGACAGCACATGCCTCTCTCCACTTTCACATTTCTGAAAACACACTATCACACTGGGAAGTACTTTAGGTAGGAGTAGCTGGTTGGTGGGATTGTGTGAAAAGAGTGTATTTTAAATCCAAGATAGTTGTGCTACCGAAAGTATGAAAGACCTCATTCATTATAAGGCAATGATTTGATACAGACCCTGGGGGAAAGGGTTCTGTGCACTATATAATTTATATCAAGAGGCTGTAAGCCACTAATGATAGTGTGGTACATAAAGCTGTGTTCTCCGCCTTGTAGAACCATTACTAAAAGACAAGTTTTAAGAATGTTGTATGACCCAGCTATTTCACTGCTAGCAATACACTCCAAGGATATCAGAACTGTGACACAAATAGAGATATGTAAACCTAAGTTCATAGCAGCATCATTCACAATAGAAAGAAAATAGAAATAGTCCAAATACACACCAACAAAGTAGCGAAATGAGAAATTGTGGACTATTCACACAACGGAATACTATGCAGCACTTAGAAACAATGATTTTTGTAAAATATGATATACCATGGTTTAGTCTAGGGAACATTATGCTGAGTAAACTAACTCAGTACCAAGAGGACAAATACTGCATAAGAATATTATTGGGGAATAATGAAGGGATACTGAGCAAGATGTGTATAAATGTTTAAAAATGGAAAGGGGGAAAGAAGGGTTGGAAAAAAGGAAAGAGGGAAATCACTTGGATAAGAAAGGTTAGTAGACAGAAAAGGGGGT
>NW_006399860.1:2602565-2603634 GCF_000299155.1 Elephantulus edwardii
AATTAATAAAATATAATTATAGAAAAAAAAGAGCAATTAATGATATAAATGTAATGCCAATGGATGATTGTATAAAATGAAATGTACATGAATGATTGTATACAACACAATAAAAATATGTAATATTGACAAAAAAAAAAGAAGAAAGTCACAGCCAATTGTCTGCTTGACAACTAACAAGGAAAAGATACATTAAAAATCTCACTTGTGAGAATTCCAGAGAACTTTAATCTTTTGCAGCTGTCCCAGGGAGATTTCAGACTGCAGAGAGCTGATAGAAATCTTAGGGTCACTAAGAGCACCTGTTGGTCAGAGTCACAGAGCCACACACTTTGTAGCACAGTTTATTGTGAAAGAACTGAGGATGCGAGTCACTTTCTAGAGACTTGGTCACTCACTACTGGCAAATTTTTTTACTATCTTTAAGCTTGTTGCATATAGGAGACCTGATAGTACTTGAGGCTAATAATTGAGCTGCCAACTGGAAGGTTCATCTTCTTTGTTGAAGGAAGATGAGATAGTCAGTTTGTATAAAGTTTACTGCCTCAGGGCACCTGTAGGGAGGTTCTCGCCTACCTTATAGGGACATTGCATTAGAATCAGCTTGGCAGCAATAGATGGTCTTATTTGTAAAATGTAGCTGACTCTTGAATAAGTATGATCTAGAGCTGCTAGAATAAACAATAAAGTACCTTGCACTATTTCTGGCAATGAAGTCCAACAGATGGTACCTGTTTTTACAACCTTGATAAGAAATCTACACTGACAGACACAGAGTTTGGTTAGACAGTTCTTGGTCTCTGAGACTAAATGAGAGAAAATTATACTGTCTTCATTTCCTATGAATTCCATTACAAACTACTATTGGTGCCTCTAAAGAACAGAAATATATATCTTATATTACTGGGGTTAAGAGAATATGCTTGCTCTGTCAGTTCTAGGGCATGACCCTTCCTTTCTCTCTTTTCTTCTCTTTCTTCTTCTTCTTCTTCTTCTTCTTCTTCTTCTTCTTCTTCTTCTTCTTCTTCTTCTTCTTCTTCTTCTTCTTCTTCTTCTTCTTCTTCTTCTT
>NW_006399860.1:2603734-2623040 GCF_000299155.1 Elephantulus edwardii
CTCTCTCTCTCTCTCTCCAAATATGGTGATAGATCTTACTCTAAAATATCTCATTATTTGAGTCCAGTTTGGTTTTCTTTGTTATATATTTACTGTACAAAGAGAGGTAGCATAACTTTTGCTACTGAGCAGTTTGCACTTTTACCCCTGTCTTTCTGTGACTTTTGTAGCACAGGTGTTCTTTGGCTTGGAGATATTTGTTATCTATCTTCTGTGTGACTTCTCCATGCATGTTCTTCTCAATCAGAAGATACCACAAGAAGATGAAATTAGGAGTAGAACTTGGCCTATGTTTTCTCTCTGAAGACTCAAGGAGAAGATCCTTTCTGGCCTCTTCCTAGCTTCTGATGGTTCCTGACAATCCTTGGTATTCCTGTCTCTGTCTTTTAGCCTCACATAACCATCTTTTCTCTATGTCAGTGTCTTTTTTCCTTTAGTTGTAAGGGCAGATGCCACATATATTGGATTAGAACTCCATCTACTCCAATATGGTAGGACCATAATTGGTAGGACCAATTTACAGTGGGTAAATTGCTCAAATGTTCATCAAAAAGTTCATATTTAAAACTCATCAGTTGTTCTGCTGAGAAAAGATATGGCAGCAGTTTGCTTTTGTAAAGACTTATAACTTTGGAAACACTGTGGCGTAGTCTGTCCTATAAGATCATTATGAGTCAGAATTTACATGATGACAGCCGGTTACTGTGGTTTTCCACCAGTTTTATCCCTTGTTAACTGACAGTATCTTCAAAGATCTTATTTCCAAGCAAGATCATGCTCACAGGTCCCAGAGAATTACTTTGATATATCATTTTTATGGGATACAATGCAATGCATAACAAAAGCCAAGTTCCCAAAGGCAGAAATGCCATGGAGTTTGGACAAGGAGAGAGGCCCAAAGCATTGAGAGGGGAGGATTGCAAGGCAGAAAGGCCCATTATGGAGAATAGGGCCTCCAGAAGAGCAAGACAACAACATGATGGACTGTTTGCTGTGCCTGGGAAAGGGGAAGGTTTCTTTATTTATGCAGTCATTCACCATTAGGGATTCTTGTGGTACAAATTGTTAAGAGTTGATTATTCAGGTCATAAAAGGGGGAAAGAGATGATTGGAATGATCATTGAGATGGTGGGTATCAGAGGGAACAGGAGACAGAGTGGGAAAGATTCAGTGGAAACTTGGAGGGAGAATGTGATGATAGACATGGATGTTTGTTGTTGCTGTTGCTGTGTATCATCGAGTCTTCTGCAGCTCAAAGCAACCCTGTGTGTAATTGCTCTGAACCCTGTCCTGTCCTGAGCCAGTCTCAATTTTCTGGTACACCTACTTCCATTACCCTAGTTACTGTGTCAGTCTGTCTCAACAAAGATCTTCCTTACCTGTACAATGCCTCTACTCTTGCAAACATGATGTCCTCTTCAAGAACTGATCTCCACTGACAATATGCCCAAAGAATGTGAGATCGAGCTTCAAAATTCCTTGCCTCCAAGGAGCAACCTGGCTTGACTCTCCCCAGGACAGACCTGTTTGTTCTCTTGGAAGTCCATGGTATGTTCAATACTCTTATCTGGCACAACAACCCAAAGCCATTGATTGTTCTGTCATACTTAGTCTTTGTCTAGCACTCTGGTGTATAGCAAGTAATTGTGATGACCACAGGTGATGATAGTTAATTATATGATGCAAAGGGTACAAGAAGGATTGTGTGCGACACAATGGATAAATTGCAGTGTGTATGGTGGTTATATGCAAATAAATTAAAGAACTTGGGGAGGTATGAAAAAATGTAGGATATAAATGAATACTGGATATTCTAGATTTAGAAGTGTGTGATTCTACCTTTGGTCAGTACTTGCTTAGAAGTACTGAAAGGGAAGATCTGCCCTGGAGATAAGTTTGTTAAAAGTAGTAGTGAGTGTTGGGTTTAGTTGTGGGGAAAGGCTAAATCTCACCCAGTATTTTGAGAATATTTGCATTTGAATGAATCTGCAGACCTACCTTGGACTTTTGATTGAAGAGACTCACATTTGAAAGAAAGAAAAAAAAACCACAAAAAAAACAGGAAAAAGGGGCAAAGGGGAAGACACAGTTTTTAAATACTGGAAAAAGCTGTTTGGCTTTGAGGCAGGGTAAAACTGGTGTTCATCAGATCCTACTACCAGGGCTTGAAGTTAAAGGAAGTTGGTGAGTGTGCTCAGTGGAAACAGGAGGAATACAACAATGAAGAAACAAGCTGAGCTTGAAGTGTTTCTTCAGCCCTGTCTACCTTGCATGCACAGATGTGTGATAAGGAAAAAAAAATGGTTTCTTGACTTGAAGAGCAGGGAAGTATGAGGACCCCTAGCTTACTGACTTGCCTCATGTTGAGGCTAAGTCTGAGTGAATGGACCATCAGGTCTAGAACACAGGGAGAAGTGGGGATTCCTGAGTTTGCAGTTGATGCCATTTGAACCTAGCCACAGATGGCTGGGGATGAGTAGACCAGAACCCAACCAGATAGAAAGAAGATAATCCATACTGTAAGGTAGAGTTGATTGCTGAAACCTGATAGTTTGCTTTAGACTTGTCTTTGCTTGTGGGCGCAGATTCTTAAAGTTTTCAAATTTAACACAAGGTTCTTTAGTAAAAGGGATATGCTTGTTTTCTCAGAGTATTTGATAGGGATGGAAAAATCAGAAACTGGCTTTTATCTAAAGTAAGCATATGAAGGCACACAGCATGAAGTAGCTGGTTTACATACTTTCACAAATGTAGGTATTAGTAAGATGATTGTAAGGGGCAAAAAACCTCTACAATATACATAACACAATGTAAATGAAAGATTGTATAAAATGTAATGTACATGCATGAAATACAATGTATATGAATGATGAAATATTAAGAAAAAAGGAGCTTATTACTAACCAAAAGGTTGGCTGTTCAAACACTGTCTAAGGAGGAGCTGAAAATGGGACATGAAGAGACAGGGCCATAAGCATCTCTCTCAAAGGGCCAGAGGAAGTATGAATAGTATAGCCCCTCATTATTCCAGAACAAGAAGCAGATAAAGAGCACTTAGCTCAGTCCCATGATGCCTCTAGAGCTCCAGCGACAGCAAGAGTTTCATTTATTTGTGCTGACTCATAGACTCACAGTTATGGTACCAAGAATGGGCTTTATTAAGGGAGTGAGTGGGAGAAGCAAAGAATCTCTCACTATAAAAGTCTAGGTTTTAGCTCAATAGTTCCAAGGCACAATTTCTCATAAATCCAGATTTTGATTTCCGTTCGGTACTCAAATCCAAATCATCCAGCAAGGTTTGCCTCAGAGCAGTTGTAAGTCAGAATCTCCTTCAAATACGTATCTAGCAGCATCAGTCAAACCTTTAACTGTGGCCAGCACAAATGCAAGAAACATCAGGTCATACCTTACCATCTTTCATCAACAGCAAGACCAGTCTCTTCACCACCAGGGTCTAGTTCTTACCAGGGTCTTGTTGCCACAAGCTTTGTTCACTTGAAATTTTGCTGCCCAATATGGGAAGAACTCTTTCTCTTACTCTAGTCCTTCAACTGTTGATAATTTTTAAAACTATGCTAATTTGCAAGACCATGTATCTGCATTTAAAGTAGCAGGAGATTAGAGGTAGCTAACTGTAATGGATAAAAAAAAATTAATAAAATAAAGTAAAATTTAAAATATCCCACCAATTTATAGGCTAACATCACAAATACATTTCGAGAACTTAGAAGAAAGATATGGTCGTCTGCTTTCTAAAGATCACAGCCTTGAAAACCCTGATGAGTAGTTCAACTTTAAAACACAGAAGGATAGCATGTATGGAAATTAGCTCTACAATGAATAGTTTGGTTCTGATTTCTTCGGACCATGGTTAAAATGCATCCTGGACACCACAAGTGTTTGGATTCATGAATGTGTGTGAATTTATGAGAGCAAGCCCCTCATAACCACTGAGGGATTTTTAAAAAATATGTCTGACACCCTATTTTCTCCTTATAAGACCTTTCAGAGACTCCCTGTCACCTTGAAGAGAGAGAGAGCAATTTGCCTAAACCATCATTCAAGGGCTTCTACAATTTGATCCTAATGTCTTTTCCTGGTCTGATCTTCCCCTTTCAAAGGTTTACCCTATTCTTCTTATTAAAAATTCTCAAACATGACTCTTTCAGACTTCTGTTCTTAGCTCCTTCTGTTGCTCTTTTTATAGTATATGTTTCACAGCCTGTAATACATAAAAGCCTTATCCTTCAGGAGAATACTGCTTATCCTGAGATTGCCCTCTTTGCAAGGTCTTATGAGTCTCTTCCTCTTTTCCAAATCAGAGACCTGTCTCCACATTTGTGTAGCATCTTCTACACATATCTCCTATAGCAGGTGTCATATTTTGTTTTCTTCTTCAGCTTTTAAATCTTAGTGCTAAACATAATCTATAAATTATACAGTTTACAGATGCTCATTACACTGAAAGAATATTAGACTAGTTATGGACACCCTTCCCTCCACACATCTATTGTACATTAAATACGCCCCTACTGTAGACATTATCTGATTTGTCCTAATCACTGATTTCCTTGTCTTTGTAATCTCTTCACTATAAGTCATTGAAGCAAAATCAAAACAATCAAGCTTGTTGCAATCAAGTTGATTTCTATTCATGGTCATTCCGTGTCACACAATAGAGCTGCTCCCAAGGATTTGACTGTGATCTTTATGGAAGTAGATAACCAGGCCTTTCTTTCAACACCCTATTGAGTGGGTTCTAACTGACAACCTAATGGTCGGGCTATCCAGGCATCTTTCAGTGAAGCTGTCATTTTTTTCCAGATGCTATAGGGTTTTTGTTTCCCCTCCCCTGTATATCCAGCATCTGTTGTTCTGTGGTGCTGAGTTGAGTCCAACCCTTAGCTGAACCTCCAACAAATTTTCAGAGTCTGTCGACCACACGGGAGAATATTGCCTGTATTTCTCCCGTGGAGCAAATTTAAGATTTGAACCACGTGTCTTTGGCAGCCCCAGTCCTTACCTCTAGGCCATCAGAGCTCCCTTGATACTTAGTAGATTGCAAAAAGATATTTGCTGAATGAATGAATTGATAGATGGATGAATATTCGAATGTGTGTGTGATTATGTTTGGACACTATCAATGAAAACAAGTAAAATTTAATAAGATAATTAGCCTCTGTATAGAACTTGGAAAGATTGTGTTTCAAAATTGCTACTGTCCGTTAAAAGCAAGTAGTCCCAGAAGAGTTTAACTCCATAAAAGTTTGCCCATTATTCTTTAATCAGTGTTCAGCAGCTACAACTCCTGTTGTTTTGTCTACTTCCAGGTACAATAGATATAAATTCTCTTCTGGGTCTCCCTGAAGTGAATAGCATTGTGTAAATATCCGATGGCTTCAATATATTGATTGAAACACTGGATACTTCATATGACTTTTATTGTTTTACTACTCATAAGGGTTATATTCAGGACATATTTGCCAAATTTTTGAATAGCATTATGCTTGGGTGGGATGGGAGAGAAATTTAACCTTTCAGGAAAGAATTCTAAAGAAACTGTATTCCCCTGACATAGATATTTGAATGTTATTATTATTTTCAATACCCTGGCTCTGAAAAAAATATTTTAAACTGTAACTTTAAAAAATTCCAAGCATAAAGTAAAGCTATACTTGGGAAATATAAAATATTGAGGGAAAAAAGCTACCTCGAAAAGTCACACTGAGAAAATTTTGCATAGAAAAATGTTGTGATAACTTCTTTCATTAATATACAAGATTTTTAATAGGTAAAAATGTTGAAAAACTGTAGTTAGGCATACATTAGGAAATTCTTCTTATCTCAAGGATGGGGAGAATCTAGATTTGATTTGAGAAAAAAATAGTGTGTCTTTATGTGAAAATATTTTAGCGGTTTTGAAAATGGAAATTCTTGAAATATATGTAAAAGTATATTCTAACAAAGATGACAAATTGTAAGAAGAATTAAAGCAATGGCAATTCAAATAATATTTCAAAGTTGTTCCCTTAAATGTGTAAATGGAAATACCTTAAACATATGTGACATTTTAGCTGGTTTATAACAATGCAGAATAATTGATTTTAAGAAATTGATGAAAATGAAAAGGCAAAGCTGAGAAGTAAAAATCTGTTAAATCCTGTTTTAAGAAGAAGAAATGGAAGAGGAGGAAGAAGAAAGAAACTTCTCTATGTTACATGGAGTCATGGATTTATTAGGTGGATCAAAGGTGAATTTGTAAAATTATTGTGTTTTATACTACTCATGTTTTGGGGTATCAAAGAATGGAAGCAAATGTTTAAGCACGAAGGCATAGGTAGGGGCAAGACCAATAACTTGAGTGGTGTAGGTAGCAAGTGTTGATGGTGAGCAGTGACAGATGAGTTTCAGAACTGCCCTGCTCTGGAAACTTCAGGGTGGCCTCTTTGATGAAATCCCAAGTGGGAAGCATCCTATCTTAACACATGCTCTGCTGATTGGCCAATAAGGAAGTTATGTAATTCAATATATCGTTAAGAAAACCTTTGAGTAATTTTAGATGTGATTAAAAAGAACAGTCTTCCTATTAAGAGAGATAAATGAAGCAAACCTCTGCTTTCCTGAGTGCTTACTTCTTGTGACTCATCCATATAGCTCTTCTACACTTTATCTCACCATATCTTACAACTCTATTTTGGCAGCCTACAGGAAGAGAAGATGGGAAATTAAAAATCTTACTGTGTGCCCAAGAAATTATTTAGTGGGTTTGCAAGTGGTACATTGACACATTGTTTTGTCTGTGCTTAAGGACCAGAAAGTGCTGTCTGTCGATTGCCGTTAGCCACTTTAGAATGTGCAGGTGGTCCACAGGCCGATGAAATGCTCTGAGATCTGACGATGGTACTTCTAGTGGCTACAAAGGCTAGAGTCCATCATTATTCAGAGGGAATTTCTTGACCAGAGAGAAGACAGTGACAAGCTCTAGAATTTGTATAAACTGTACTTGCTAAGAAAAACAGTTCTTGGCCCCCATAGTTCCTTCTTTTGACTCGAGAAATTGGTCTCTTTGATATGTGTAGGTGAAGAGGGAATCACAAAATACTAAAAGGGGACTATTTCGAGAATATTTTATTGCACATAAATATGGCTAGGCTCAAAAAAGAGACAGAAGATGAATAAGAGAGATTAAAAAAAAACCAAACCAACCACAAACCCACTTTGGTTCATGGAGCAGTTTTACCCTCTAACAGAAGGTCACCATCAGTTGAAATGGCAGCGATTTTTTTATCTTTAACTTTTTTGGGTATGATTCCAGAGAAGTTATCTGAGATTGGCACCATTTTGTAAACTGGAACTTCAGAATCTCATAGAAAAATGAGATCTTCAGTGCTCATTTTGTATCCTTTTTTTTTCTTTTGCTCATTAAAAATAATTGTTGTTGTGTACCAACAAGTCAAAACTGACTCATAGCTGACCTCCAGTGTGTTTTCAGGGGCTGTGAATTGCTTGAGAGGAGATTGCCTTTCTTCTGCAGAGAGGCTGGTAGGTTTGAAACATGTACTTTACTGTTTTCTTGGCAGTCCATGGTACATTCAATACTCTTCTCCAGCACCACAGCTCAAAGGTGTCAATTCTCCTTCTGTCCTCCCTAGTCATTGTCCAGTTCTCTGAAGCATAACAAGTCATTGCAAAGACCATGGCCTGTGTCAGGTGCACCTTTGTCTCCAAAGAGACACCGTTGCTCTTGAGTACTTTAGAGAGGTCCCTAACAGCAGGCTACTCCTTGGAGGCAAGGATTCTGGGGCTTCATCTGACATACTTTGGACATGTTGCAAGGAGAGGCAGGTCTTTAGAGAGGGACATCATGCTGGGTAGAGTAGAGGGACAGCGCAGGAGGGGAAGACCCTCTATGAGGCGGGTTGATTCAGTGACTGGGATAATCGGGATGAGTGTGTCAGAGGCAATGCGATTAGCACAGGATAGAGCAGGGTTTAGGGCTGTTGTACATAGGATCGCTATGAGTTGCAAACAACTCGACGGCACATAACAACAACAACCTTACTATTGGCAGCACAACTCTTTACCACGACATTACAGGAGTTCCCTTAAAATAATTAATGAGAAGAATGTCTGGTAAGTAGAATACTATATCTAGAAGAAAATTCACTGTTAGTTGAGTCCAGTGTCCAGAATTATTATAGTTTAATCATTAAGTAGATGTGTTTGTAAGGAAGTCTCTTTACTATGATATACAGTTTTTTCATTAGTAAAATTAGATGTACTAAGTTATTTTTAAGGTGGCATATCTTTTTCTATTTTCATTGTCTATGGATATTATTTGGAAGGAGGAGTGGCATCCACTTCCGTAATAGCTTGCCTCGGGAAATCCTGTGAACCTGGAGAGAGGATGAAAGGCACCCAAGCATCGAGGACTCTCCTTCACAGGGTCGCTATGAGTCGCCTGCAACTCGACGGCACTGAACAACAACAACAACAACATGGATATTATACTAGTTTATGGCTAAACAAAAAGTTATTTTTTCTTTTTTTCTTATTAATGCCATCAATAAGCAAAGAAAAGGGATGGCATTATCAAGTCTCATAGTGAAACAAGATATTTGGAAAAAAACTATTTTTTTTTTTCTGTAGGAAACTCCCCTAGTGATTGTCACAATCAATATACATAGAGGCTTCAAATGTTTTCTGTAAGTTTATCCATCAGTGAGTTAATGACTTTCTGACATGGTGGGAAATAAAATCATATTTTAAATATGTTGTTAGAAGAGGCAAGTCCTTGGGAAAGGACATAATGCTTAGAAAGGTGGAGGATCAGCAAAAGAGAGGAAGACCCTCAACCAGATGAATTGACCCAGTGGCTGGAACAATGGGTTTGAGTTTATCATGGATAGTGAGGATAATAGCTATTCACAGGGCTCCTGTGAGTCTTGGTCAACTCAACTACATCTAACAAGAAGAGTTAAGTAAGCTGTTTAGTCATAGCAGACTGATTTCAGGAGATCCTGTTATTGTTGTTGTTGTTGTTATGTGCCGTCGAGTCACTTGTGACTCATAACGACCCTATGTACAACAACCCTAAACTCTGCTCTGCCTTGTGCCAATCGCACTGTCTCTGACATTCTCATCCTGATTACTCTAGTCACTGAATCAGTCCACCTCATAGAGGGCCTTCCCCTCCTGCGCTGTCCCTCCACCCTCCCAAGCATGACGTTCCTCTCCAAGGACCAGTCCCTCCTTACAACATGTCCAAAGTATGTTAGATGGAGCCTCAGAATCCTTGCCTCCAAGGAGCCGCCCAGTTTAACCCTCTCCAGGATGAATCCTTCCTAACATAATTTCAACTAATCTAGAGTTCCATTTCCTCATTGGTTATAAATATGTATCTTGTAATGTTATAGATTTGGAAACTGGATTGGCATCCACTTACTAAAACACATGCCTCCAGAAACTCTATGAACTTTGATAAATGTCAATAGTTGTAGAGGGCCTTTAGGCCTTTTGTTCATAAGGTCAATATGAGTTGTGCTCTCCTCAAAAGTAATAAACAACAATATTATAGATTGTCCAGATTAGAAGTTATCAAGCATGACCCTTTGGAGAGTAAAGAAGAGTTTCATCTATATTTTCCCTCTCAATGGCATTTCTCTATGGCTCAACCTTAGCCAGTCAACACAGTGATCAATGCCATGTGACAGATGTTTTTTCTTACCATTATATTGTCTGTAAAGAAAACACCATCAGAGTGTAACAGAAGATATCATGACACCATATCACCCTTTGCAATTCCAGCAGTGTCAAAGAACAAAAAGTATTTCTTCAAAGGAAAATATTTTTGGGGAAAAAAAATGGAGACAGTATTTCAAAACTTGAATTTTGTAATGGAAAATATGGTTAGAAATAATGTTCCTAGTTAGTTGCTGAGTTGTGTTTAAGAATGGGAAGAGGGGGACATACCTCAATAGCAAATATAGGTACTATTAGAAAGATGGCTAATCTCTTGTGCTATTACTGCCTCTGAAAACTCAATGGAAGGCCAGCTATGGGTCAGTTCTGACTCAATGGCAAACAACTACAACTACAATGAGAAGGCTAAAGAAGGGGGAGAAAAAGATGCTTCTTTCCTGCTTATCAGCTAATAGGGGAAATAAAGTCTGACCTTGAATAATTCTAATGTTGTTTGGTATCATAGAGTTGATCCTATATGTGACCACATATGTTATATATAACTGGCCCATAGGGTTTTCTAAGCTGCATGAAATTCTGACACATTAGTGGTTAAATGCTAGGTTACTAACCAAAAGTTTAGTCAAATCTATCAGGCACATTAGACACTCTTCAGGAGAAAGATAAGGCAGCCTCTTCTGCAGAGATTACAATCCTGAAAACTCAATGGGGCAGTTCTACTCTGTTCTACAGGTCTACTATGAGTCATAGTGGACTGAAAGAATATGAGACTCATTGATGGGAAAGTGGTTGGCCATTGGGGTTGTTGGAGAAGGAGAAAGGAACTCATCCTCACAGTGATAAAAAAGATCCATACACCATTGATCAAGAAGGTATTAGGTGGCTGTTTAGAGGAAGAGTTTTAGTATATTCTTTTAAAAAGTGTCTAACCAAGAAGATCTGAAGAGTGAGAACAGAATGAAGATAATCAATTAATTCTACTGCTGCTGAGATGAACTGAAGTTGGATAACTGAGCATTCAGTTAGGGGATTTCTACTTACAGCAGAAGAGGTCTGAGATGCAGGTCTTAAATTTGGTGACACCTTCCTATCCATAGTGAACAATGAAGTAATGCAGTAATCAAGATGAGAGTGGGTTGTTCCGAGGTGCTAGTGAGATGAGGTTAATGATAGTTGATATAGAATCAATATCAATTCCTGGAGATCACCTGAGTGCAGACTAGAATTGCTCTGCAGGATTTTCGGGTCTGTAATGCTTCAGAAGTGCATCATCAGTTCTGATTTCTGAAGGCTTTTGAGTGGGATTGAACTGCCAACCATCCAGCTGGTAGTCAAGTGCTTAACCATAGGCCAGTGAGATGGGGAGATTCCTTTTTCTACAGTTTATTACCTCTAGTGGCATAATATGTTACATGTCTGTTAATAACCAGAAGGTTGGCTATTTGAATTTACCAAGCAGCTCCACAGGAGAAAGATGGGTATTTTTCTCTGTAAAGATTTATATTAAAGCCTGATAGAAGGTCAAGAGGAGTCTAGATCAACGTTGTAATTAGTGGACTTACATATTCTCATTTATTTTGCCAATTACTATCAGATGGGAATTGCTACCTGCATTATTGAGAGCCTTAACTCTGGACCCTGGTTGTTTCAGTTCAAGTACTATTCCTGCCATTTGCTAGTTATGTGATCTTTTAGTGAGTTTCTGTGCCTCAGTTTTTTATCTTCTCTTAAATGGGAATCACCATGGTACTGTCAATGCTAAGTTGAGAACTAAAAAGTCAGCTGTTTGAGTCAAGCCATCAGAAAAAATGTCTAATGGTCTGCTTCCCAAAACTACCACTGACAAACCCATGGAGCATAATTCTATTCTGACATGCAGAAGTTGGAATTAACTTGTAGCAGGTGATTGGTTGGCATGAGGTTATTTTGTTCAATGGATTAATTCTTGTCAATGAAACATTGACAATGTCTGTTTAGTAAGTTTGTATACTCAACTAGAGGAGAATATGTTCTCTTATTGTGTATCTTACATGTAGCCAAAATTTGAGGTTGATGTCCCTAATTCACTTACCAGAAACTAGGCAGAAGTGGGGATAGCAAAATGGGAACTTCATATTCACAAGATGTCTGGGCCACCACTCAAAATTCTTTGATGTTCAGAGGAAAACATTTTGCCTGCAGTCCTTGCCATCACTGGCGCCATGAAATCTCTAGGGCACAGCCAGGAAAACCCCTTCTGTGAACTACAGAAGGATCTAGGATCATTTAAATTTCTTCAAATTCTGAAGAAGCATAGAGCCTTATATTAAATAAAGAAAAAGAACCCATTAGAATTTGAGAGAAGGCTGATTACAGATGAATACAGAGAAGGGAATGTTAAGAAGATTAAGAATGCCAGTCCCAGGCTCCCTTTTCCACTGGGATATTCTAATACTGACACCAACCCAATCAGTAGTACCCAAAGGCAATGCTTACCTCTCTGTGTCTTTCCTGCTAAAGAGTGAACTCGGCTTTGGCCAAAGGTAACAATAAATATTAAAGCCTTTATTATCAATGTTTGATAGCAGCATGAAACATTTATAGTTATGTATTATTTCATTTGCTGGAAAGATGCAGGTGGTTTTAAAGATGCTATTGCTAAACCATTTGTTAAAAAAAAAAGAAGATCTAATTATCTTCCTCCCTATTTCCCTTTGTTGCAGCTGAGAAGAATGGACTAAACAAAGAGAAAAATTGTGCTGGTAGTGGGGCTGTGAGAATGCTTGCTTACAGCTAAATAATTGGTTCTGAATCAAGGTCGCAGCTATAGAAGTGATTGTGTTTTGCCTCTTTCTTAATTTTCTATTTAACTTCCTTCACAATCTTTCTGTGATTTAGAAACAAATGCATGCAGCCAGTCTGGCAATTACAAAAGCTGTTTTCAAATGACAGGAGGCACTAAGATGAGAGCTAAGACATTAAGAATTCCTTTGGCTTAGAGGTGGTGAGACCTTGCTCCTTCTGTAGGTTTCTTTGTGTAACAGAAAAAGAAAGAACCAGAGTTCTCTATCTGGACGTTTTTCTAAATCAATGAAAGTGTACCAGTTGTTGAACTTATTTGCTTATGGTTAATGTCGGAGATAATTATATTGTATGGATAAATTTTGGAGACATATTTTGGAAATAGGTGCTACAATAGAAATAGCGGGGAAAGAATCCCATTTGTATTTCTAAATCTAAATCCATAACTAGTTCTGAAGATGTGATTAGACCTTCAAAAGAGCATTGATTTTGGAGTAAAGCATTCCTGGGCTTTAATTTCTATTCATCAATTACTCATTGTGACTCTTTACACGATATGGACACTTATTGGCTCTTTGCACTCAACAGAGAGTATACTATCTTCCTTTATAGGTGATTGTGAAGCAAAAGTGAACCAATATCCATAGAGTTTCATAGTGGGTGACTGCGACAACGGGCTTGAACATGGCAGAGATTGTGAAGATGACACAGGAAAAGTCAAGGTTTTGATTTATTGTTCATAGTCGATGTCACCTAAAACAAGTAAGCAGATTTGGGGTGCAAATACCTGCCTTTTTGAGTGATGGAGATGTTGCCATTATCCCTAACATCAACCTGCATTATTCAGATGACACAACCTTGCTTGCTGCAAGTGAGGAGAACTTGAAGCACTTGTTGCAGAAGAGCAAGGAATGTAGCCTTCAGTATGGATTGCATCTCAATGTCAAGAAAGCAAAGATTCCTACCTTCCTACCTCTGGACCGTAGGCAACATCATGATGGATGGAGAGGAAATTGAAACTGTCAACAGCTTCATCTTGCTTGGATCCACAATTAACACCCTTGGTACCAGCAGTCAGGAAATTAGGAGATGCATTGCACTGGGCAAAGCTACAATTAGGGACCTCTCCAAATTTTTGAGGAGTAATGGTGTGTCAGGAAGTGTGAGGATGGTGCAGGACAGGACTAGGTTCAGATTTTTTTGTTCTTACTTGACTCAATGGTACCTAACAGCAACAACACCAGTGATGTCAGTTTGAGAACTAAGGTACATCTGATTCAGGTCATAGTCTTTCTGATCACTTGCTATGCATCTGAGAGCTGGACAATGAACAGTGACAGAAAAAAAAATTGATGCCTTTGAGAAGAGGTATTGTGGAAGCAGTATTGTAGAACATCTCATGGACAGCCAAGAGAACAAACTCTTGGAGATGGTGCAGCTTGAGTGCTCTGTAGAAAGCAAGAATGATGAGACTTCGACTCACATACTTTGGACATGTTTCTAGGAGGGGCTATTCCTTGGAGAGGGGTATGATGTTAGCAAGGGTGGAGGGTTGGTGAAGGAGAGGAAGACCCTCAACCAGGTGGATTGACATGGTGACTGCCTCAATGGGATCTTGCGTATCAGGAAGTGTGAGGATGGTGCAGGATAGAGCAGGGTTTAGATATTTTGTTCATAGGGTTGCTATGAGTTATATTCGACTCAACAACACCTAACAACAATAATCACCAACATTACTTTTACTTGCTATTTAAAAAAATATAATTTATTTATACTATCCTTCACTTTTATACAATTATTCATACACATTGTTTGATTTTGGTTTATAGAAGCATTCATACATTTTGTTTTATGCTATCATTTCTGTATATTGTGTTTTAGAAAATTAATTACTATTGATCTATTACTTTTGTCTCCCCATTTCCTCAAGTCCTTCCTTGTCCCCACATCATCCCCTTACAATGTGTTTTATATAATTAATTACTGTTGATAGTGATTTCTATGTCCTTCTACCACACAGTCTTCTTTTCCTTTTTAACGTATGTCTACCGCTCTATATATGTAGATAGAGATAGAGATATATAGATATAGATGTCTTTTGTTCTTATTTTCTAATTGCAATAGCTATATTACTTTTTCTTGACTCTTCTGTGTTTAACTCCTCCAGAGAAGTAAGGAATTTACTCTGTGGTTTTGGTTTTTTTAATTTCTATTTTTACTTGAGGATGTGACATTATAGATCTATGTAAAGATAGGTAAAATAGTGTATATGTGTGAGAGTTTTAACCAATTCTTCTTGTATAACTTTAAGTATTTATATTCTTACCTGAATACTCTTTAGTTAAGGTGACGATGGAAGGATTTTAGACCCTCACTCCAATCTGCTTAATGATCTCTCCCACTGGGTTCTGGGTTCTATTGTGCCTGGAGTTCTGACAATATGTAAACCATACACTTAATAAATAATTAAGAGTGCGCCTTTCAAGGAGCCAAAAATAACACCCTTGATAATGACTTCTCAAAGTACAAAGGACATTTCAGCCATCCAGTTGAGACACATGTTAATTAAAAATTGAAAGTCATAAGTAATTGAATATTGATTCAGATTTTCAGCCCTACAGGGTAAATTGAAGACCCTAGAAAATTCTTAAGGGAAAGAATCCTTCTGCAGGTGTCTAAGGGAAGAAACACATTATTTGAAATCCCAGTTGAAAAAAATTTGGGTGGTGGTCTGCAAAGCTTAAAGCATCTCTCAGACTGAGGGAATTTTCCTGCATTTCCATGTCCACTCAGCCACGGTCTTGTTGTATGAAGCTTTGTGAGATAACCAAATGCTCATCCAAGGACCCTGGAGGCCAGTCTGAACTTCTGGAGTGGTTGGACATAAGATGTCTGCAGTATGAGATGGTAAAGTCAGACTAGCAGAATTGCTATTACATGAGAGCATTTCTTGTACTTCCTGGAGAAGAAAGAAGTAATTTGAACAATTTAACACAATTTCTTCTGATTATAAAAATAAGGTGTTATTGTTGTGTGCTGTCGAGTAGGACTCAAAGCTGAGCCTCCAGTGGATTTTCAGAGGCAGTAAATCACACAAGAGGAGATTACCTGTTTGTCTCCTGTAGAGCAGCTGGTGCATTTGAACTATATGCCTTTGAGATTGCAGCACAGCTTCTTACCACTAGGCCACCAGAACTCAGTTCTTAAAATTTAAAAAAAATCAGGAATGGTATAAAAGAAAACACTTCATCACCTCAATACCCAGCAGCAATGACCTAATGACATGGTGAATTTCTTTCTAGTTTAATTTTCCCATTGCTTGTCATAATTTTACATAATCTCCATAAAATAGAAAATAAAAAGGAGAAATGAAAAAAAAATAACAGATTGAGCTATTGAATGACTCTTATAATCAATAAAATTAATTCCAAGGTTATAGAAGTTAGTATTACTATTCTTTGTTATTATAATGCCCTTCATTTCAAACCAATAATATAACTATATGAGTTATTTGTTTATTTTTTGCAAAGGTAAATTACAGATAGATTTGCAATGGTATTTGAGGATTAGAAATTTCACTCCACGATTTGCACATGGACCAAGTATTTATTGATAGAATATAGTGAAACTTGTGACAGTTGGAACCTGAATGAAGTACATATCTGTCAGAGAAGGAAAATTCAAGTATTTCCTTTTTTTTTTTTTTTTAAATTTACCTCATTCTTTTTAAAGCTGCACAAAATTCCAATCAACAGATACATCATAATTTATTTGATTACTCCCTAGTAGATTTTAAAGTTGTTTCCAGGCATTTACTATTACAAATTATTTTGGATTCGATATTCTTTCAATAATTACCATGTTATTGTTTTTGTTTTTCCACCAGTAGAAAATGGTAGGAAAATGATAGCAAAGATGGAAAACCTACCAGACCAAAAACCAAAGCAGATCCATCAAGTTCTGCTAGACACTGACTTCATTGTCCAAAATTTTCAAAGAAAACACATTTTAAGATTAAAAAAAGAACAATGAAATATAATAATACAAATTGTTTTCAGAGATGTCTGTCAGCTTTCAATTAATCAAACAAACAGAATATACATTGGAATAGAGAAAATTAAAAAGATGTTTTCAGCGCAGTATAGTTGAAGTAAGATAAATTTTACTAAGGTAACAAATACTATAAACAGAAAATATATTTTCTTTCAAGCACTCCTAGAATATGAACAAAAAATAAAAAAAGAAGCCAATAAATCCAGAGGTATCATATTTAGTCACAAAGAAAATCTTAATGAATGTCACAAAGCAAGAGTCATACTAGCCATAACCTTAGACAATATGTCAGTGAAAACTTGACATAAACTAAACATAAAATGATAAATATATATTTTCTCATATATCATGTATAATTATGGATATTTCTTCAAAGTGATTATTTGGTAAAAGACTAAATAAAAACAATGATGACAAATTTTTAGAAAATATATAAAATAGAATGACTTGGGATCATAGAAGGAGAACTGACGGCTTTGAGCTGTGGTGCTGGAGAAGAGTATTGAATATATCAAGGACTGTTAAGAGAACAAACGGGTTCATTCAAGAAGGGGTGAAACCAGGCTGCTCCTTGGAGACAAAGTTTCTGAAGTTCTGTCTGACGTACTCTGGGCATGTTTTCAAAAGAGACCATTCACTGGAGAGGCACATCATGATTGTGAGGGTGGAGGGGCAGTGTAAGAGAAGAAAACCCTTGGTAAGACAGATTGACTCAGTAACTGGGGTTAGTGGGGGTAGGTGTATCAGAGAAAATAAGGTTGGCTCAGGGTAGAGCAGGTTTCAGAGCTGTTGTACATAAGGTCACTATGAGCTGCAAGTGACTCGACAGCACGTAATAATAACAACAATAAGTGTTGATTACAGAAAGTAAAGGAGTAATAATGAGGAATTAATTGAAAATTAGGAAGAGATGAATAAAAATATATGATCTACACACTCAACATGAAAGATCAGAATAGTAATAATACAACAAACCTTCAGAGAACAGTAGCAAACACATAACAAAAATAAAAACAAGAATGAATCAGAAACACAAAAGCAAACCACTTGACAAATCAGCTAAAGAGCTGGTTCTTTGAAAGATGCTGAAAAATTCTCGTTTCTATTAACAAAAAGGAGAAACAAGATTAAATGAAACTGTACATGAGAAAGTATGTTAAATAACAGATATAAGTGTAAAAATATATATATAAGTAGATAGTATGAAGAACTCTGTAAATGAAATAGAAAAATGTCTCATATGTTATGAAATTAGGTTTAAATTATAAAAGATTTGAGTAAGTTAGCATAAGAGATTTTAAATGGAACCAATATTTTGAAAATGAGGGCTATAAGACTGGCAAGACTTATGGAAGTCCTCCCCCTTTTTTTCTCAGTGATTTTGTTTTTGTCTCAGTGATTTTGTTTTCTTCTTTGTTAAGAAATGTATACAAAAAAATTATAGAAATCATGCAGTTAAAAATATAACCCTGATCTAAAAATAGAAAATATGAAGATGAATGTGGCAACCAAATTGGAGGAAGACTATCAACAACCTTCTAAGTATATAATAGACGTGCTTGCAGGAAAAAAGAAAAAAAAATTGAAGCAATTATTGATTAAGCTTGTTGTTGTTCTTGTTATGTGCCGTCTAAGGACTTATAAATGAAACTCTCAGTACCGATTAAACCTCAACTTAAATGAAAAGAAATCTTCACAACTGGACCAATATACAATGTTATGATTAGTGGAGAAAGGATTGACATCAAGAATTTAATTTCATTTGGAACCACAATCAATCTTCATGGAAGCAGAAGTTAAGAACTCAAAGGACATGTTGCAACGGGCAAATCTACAGCCAAATGCCTCCTTAAAGTGCTAGAATTTTACTATAAAGATTAAGATTTTCCTGAATCAAGCCATGAGATTTTCAGTTGCTTCATTTGCCTGTGAATGCTGTCCATGAGGCTTTGGTGATCCAGTGGGAAGAGAGTTGAGCAGCCAGCCCAAAGACAGCCCTTTCAAAAGAGTTGATCCTCTGAAATTTAGTGTTGGCAAAGAATATTAAGTATTGTTGATGTTAGGTGTCTGAGTCAAGTACAGACCATAATGACCCTATGAACAACAGACCAGAACCCTGTCCTATCCTGTGTTATCCTTACACTTCCTGAAACACTATATAGCCCATTGAGTCAATCTACCTGGTTGAGGGTCTTCCTTTCCTTCTCTGACCCTCTGGCTTTCTAAGTATCATGTCCCTGTCCACAGAATAAAACCTATGAAACCCCTATGAATAGGAGAGGAGGTATACTATGATGGGCTGTTAAAAGAACAAAAAAAAATTGGTTTTGGAAGATATGTCCCTAGAGGACTTCTTAGAAGCAAAGAAAGACGGTGCTTGAGAAAGCAGATCAGCAAAAGGGAAGACTATTCTTAGTGAGATAGAATGACAGTCAATAAACAATAGGTTTATGTATAGCGAAGATTGTGAGGATGGCATAGGGTCAAGTAGGGTTTTATTCTGCTTTCCAAGGGGTCTATGTGTCAGAGTCAAAATGAAGACACAGAATAGCAATAGCAGTCTATGACATTTGTTAGGAACGCATTAGCAATGTCACAAGCAAGATACCAAAGTTCTATCAATAGCATTCTATTTCGGTTCTTAATAAAAATGAGTGATAAACTTTCCTAGGAAAAACGAAATCTAATATTAAGCTCCAGAAAAAAACCACTTGAACAACCACTTGGTCAACTGACTGGAAGAGATCTATATTTGTTCCCATTCCAAAGA
>NW_006399860.1:2624603-2628782 GCF_000299155.1 Elephantulus edwardii
TCCTGTGCTGACCCTCAACCCTTCAAAGTATGATGTCCTTCTTTGAGGACTGACTTCTCCTGACAACATGTCCAAAGCATGTGAGATAGTTTTAAAACCCTTGCCTTGGAGAAGCAATATGATTTCACCCACTCCAGGAAAGATCTGTTTGTTATCTTTGTAGTCAATAGTACTACTGGATAGTCCAATACTCTACTCCAGCATCAGAACTCAAAGACATCAATTCTTCTTTTGTTATCTTTATTCATTGCCCAACTTTCAGATATATAGAAAATAATTGAGAAGATAATGACTTGAAACAGGTGCACCTTAGTCTCTAGACTGACAATATTGCTCTTTAGCACTTCGGAAGCGTCCTTGA
The DNA here is from genome assembly GCF_000299155.1 of Elephantulus edwardii. Taxonomy (NCBI): domain Eukaryota; kingdom Metazoa; phylum Chordata; class Mammalia; order Macroscelidea; family Macroscelididae; genus Elephantulus; species Elephantulus edwardii. The sequence continues at coordinate 2,624,965 of NW_006399860.1, forward strand.
TAGCAGATTTTCCCAGTACAAGTCATCTTACGATTTCCTGACTCCTGTTACCAAAGGTGTTGATTGTGGATCCGAACAAGATGTAATTGTTAACAACTTCATTCTTTAATCTATCTATCATGAGGTTGCTGTCCCTATCAGGGCAGTAGTGAGAACTTTTATTTTTTTGATGTTGAGATACAATACATAGTGTAAGCTGCAGTCCTTGCTCTTCTGCAACAAATGCTTCAAGTCTTCCTCAGTTTTCAGTGAACAAGTTTGCGTCATCCGCGTAATGCAAGTTGTTGATGACTCTTCCTCCAATCCTGATGCCACAATTCTTCATAAAGTCCAGCTTATTGGATGATCTATTTTTTCCCATTTATTTTTAGCATCATTCAGTTTCAGATAATCATCATAGACATCCATGTACATTTTATTTTATACAATAATTTTTGTACATTGTGTTTTTTCTTTTTTAAAAAAATATAAACTTTCTATTTTATACTGGTTTACTTACAAAGTTTGTATACATTGTTTTCCACACCAGATCTTTCCCTTTTTCTTAACCCACCCCTCCTTTCACTCCTCAAATTGTGAAACCCCACCCATACTTACCCCTGTACTTACCCCTTACTTAGATCCTCATAAACGTTTTACTAATTATCTATTTCTTCAATAATATTATTTTACAGTATTTGTCCTTATGGGGCCAAATTAATTTATTTAGCATAATGCTCTCCAGTCTCTCCCACCCAAGTTAGGTAGTGATTTACAAAATCATTGTTCCTGCATGCTATATAGTATCCCATTGTGTGATTGTACCATAATTTCTCAATCCATTCCATTGTGGTTGAACATCTGTACTGTTTCCATGTTCTTGTGATGGTGATTACTAATGCTGCTATGGATATTGGTGTATAAGTCTTCATCTGTGCCTCAGTTCTCATTTTCTCAGAATATATTCCAAGCAGTGGAGTAGCTGGGTCATACGGAATTTCTATGTTCGGCTTTGGTCATATGAAATGTCTATGTTCAGCTTTCTGAGAAAATGCCAAACTGCATTCCAGAGTGGTTGTACCACTTTACAATCCCACCAACAGTGTATATGAGTTCCTATCTCTCCACATCCTCTCCAACATCAATTACTTGCTTTCCTGTTAAACTTTGTTACTGTTACTGAAAAAAGATCATATCTCATTGTGGTTTTGATTTGCATCTCTCTTACTGACAATGATTTGGAGCGTTTCTTCATGTGTCTGTCGGAAATCTGAATACCTTCCTCTGTGAAAAAATTTTTTTTCCCATGTCTTTTGCTAATTTTGTAATTGTATTATCATTCTTTTTCTTGTGAAAGCCTTGTAGGATTCTGTAAACTTTTGATGAGAACCTTGTCTGAAATTGTATTGCCATATGTTTTTTTCCAGTTGGTAGGTTGTCTTTTCACTCTTTTGGAAAACATTTTTTATATACACAGGGATTTAATCTTTAGAAGATATGATGCATCAAATTCATCTCCAGATTGTGAGTTTCTGGTTGTATTTGTCAGCCTCATTATAAGATAGACAAGACCATCTAAGCTTGATCCCAGTTTGTCTCTAATGAACTTGATGGTTTTAAGCTTTACTTCCAGGTCTCTGATCCACCTCAAGTTGATTTTTGTGTTTGGTGTGAGGTGTGGATCATGTTTCAGCTTTCTGCAGGTAGAAGTCCAGGTTTGCCAACACCATTTGTTGAAGAGGTTGTCGTTTACCCATTTTATAGGTTTTATTTCCTTATCAAATATCAGTCGACCATAGATAGCTGGGGCCCTTTTTGCTTTCTCATCTCTGTTCCATTGGTCTATGTGCCTATCTTGTACTAGTACATACAATCAAAATATAGTAATTATTATTGTTGATTGGAATGTAAAAATTGGAAGCAATGAGGAAGGAATAGTAGTCAGAAAGTTTGATCTTGGTGACAGAAATTAAATTGGACACCAAATGATGACATTTTATATGTTTAATGATTTCTTCACTGCAAATACCATTTTTTTTTGCAAATACCATTTTTTAAAAAACACAAAAGGTGAGTTTACACATAGACTTCAATTGGTAGAATGCACAGGAATCAAATAAACAGTATCTATGGAAAGAATTGTCTGAGAAGCAAAATTTAGGACATTGGAAAACTTGTGTTTGTCACTGAGAACAAAGAAGTTTCTCAACATCTTTAAACTTTTAAGATTAAACTAACTCTCTCTCTCTCTCATTGCCATCAAGTCAGAACCCACATATACTGACCTTCCAGCAAGTTTTCAGAGCTATAGATTACATGGGAACAAATTGCCCATCTTTCTCCTGAAGAGCCTTTGTTGTTTTGACAGTGCAACTCCCTACCCAGTAGGCCCCTAGATCTCCCTAAGATGAAATTAGTCATGATAATAATACATGAATTTTTAATGTAGTATTATTAAATGATTAAATGCATCAAAAATTGGAAGACACAGATAACTCAGTGAGCTAATATTTTCTAAATGAATAGTACATGATGTTATAAAATCAGCCAAAGACAAACTAATTCATTCAAAGTGCAAGACAGGTAGATGAGTTCTACTTCAACAGCTTACAAAACAATTCCACAGAAAGGATTTATCTAAACCTAGTAGTAGAAATCCAAAAGGGAAGAACTTGTATTTCTTAAAATGATAAAACTGAAGAAGATTCAAGCCTCTAGCTGCAATAGTGAAAAATATTGAATGGCACAGGAAGCATCCAGAAGAGATGAAAGTTGTTGTGTCAAAAAAAGAAGTGGCTGTCATAGAACCAGAGTGCAAGAAATTGTGCTACAATCCTGTAGGTATGTCGTTTGAATCCACCAGCTGCTCCATGGCAGAAGGATGGTCAGTCTCCTCCCATACAATTAACTGCCTCTGAAAAAAACCACTAAAGGGTCAGTTATGGTTGGTTCTGACTTTCCAGTACATAACAAAAATAGCATATGATCAAAACACAATGGTACTGAATGAAGAAGTGCAAGAAGTACTGAGAGCATTGGCAATATAAAATTCCAGAAACTAACAGCCAATTGAGGTGTTTCAAGAAACATGGGCAAATCTAAATGGGTGAAGAAATTTTGAAGACAGCTACCTCCCTAAATGACTGGAAGAGATCTATATTTGTGCCCATTAAAAAAAAAGATGATTCAACAGAATATAGAAATTACTGAACAATGTCATTAGTATCTAGCAGTATGGCTCGTACTTTACTTTGGCAGCACATTGCAGTAACAATAACAGTGGTAATGAGTTGTGTGGCCAATCCAAAGGCTGCAGTTTGCAGCTCCTAGCTGCTCTGCAGGAGAGCTGAAAATAGTTAAGAAATATCAGATCAATACATTAATAAGGAACTGTCAGAAATTTAAGCTGGATTCAGAAGAGGGTTTAGAAATACAGATGTTATTGCTGATATCAGATGGGACTTGGTTGAAAGCAGAGACTTTCAGAAAGATGTTTACTTGTGTTTTATTGACTATGCAAAGGCATTTGAATATTGAGAAGGACTGGAATTCCAGAACACTCAATTGTGCTCATGAAGAACCCATATAGGAACCAAGAAGCAGTTGTTCAACAAAGACTCCAGACCATGTCTGCCATCCAAGCAGATATATGTACACCCATGTTTATTGCAGTTTTGTTTACAATAGCAAAGAGTTGGAAGCAGCCTAAGGGCCCATCAACAAACGAATGGATAGAGAAGCTGTGGTATAGCCACACAATGGAATACTACGCAGCATTGAAAAACAAGGAACTCATGCAATATTATTCAAAGTGGGTGACCCTGGAGGACATTATGCTG
>NW_006399860.1:2629122-2636039 GCF_000299155.1 Elephantulus edwardii
ATAAAAAAAAATCAGGAAAAGTGTATTGTTGGAGTTGTATTCTTTTACTATGCTTAATTAGTCTGTATCTGAGCAAATAATCTGAGACGTTGGACTTTACGAAGTAGAGACAAATGGAGAAAAGATTAGATTTATAAAAAAAAATTTTTCTCACTTTTTAAATTGTATGCCGATTTATATACAGAGTTTGAATACATTGTTTTTCGTACTAGATGCTTTCCATTTCCTTCAACCCACCGACCCATCAAATTGTACAACCCTATGATATTAGCACTCACTCTCCCCACCCAACCTCACCCTTCTGCTTCCACCCTCTCTCCCTTCCCTTGGATCCTTATATTCATTCTACAATAATGGTTTTATACAGTATTTGTCCTTGTGGGACTGAATTAGTTCACTAAGCATAATGATCTCCAGATTCTCCCAAGTTAGGTAATAATTTGCAGAATCATTGTTCCTTCCTTCTATGTAGCATTCCATTATATGAATGTACCACAACTTCTCAATCCATTCATTTGTGGTTGGACATCTGGGCTGTTTCCATGTTCTTGTGATGGTAAAAAAATGCTGCTCTGAACATTGGTGTACAAGTCTCTGTTTGAGCCTCAGTTCTCATTTTCTTGGGGCATATTCCAAGCAGTGGGATAGCTGGGTCATATGGAATTTATTGGAACCTCAGTGCACATCCACATTCATAGAAGCAACAGTCAAAAATCAAGTGGCAAAACTGCTGCTAAAGGCCTTTTATAAATGCTAGAGAGCAAAGATGTCACTTCAAAGCTCAAGATAAGCCTTACAGCTATGGTTGTTGTGGTGGTGGTGGTGTACCTACTGGTATGATGCGCCATGAAATTCTCAACTGTTCATTTGCATGTGAAGATTGGACAGTGGGTAAGGAAAACCAAACAGTAATTGATGCCTTTAAATTGTGGTATTGGCAAAGAATATTGAATTCACCACGGGTTGCCAAAAAGAACAAACGAATCTCTCTTGGATAAAGTCCAGTCAGAGTGTTACTTAGAAGCAGGATGGTCAGACATCATTTTACGTACATTGGGTATGTTACCAGGAGGGTTTAGATCCTAGAGCAGCTCACGGAGGGTGAGTGAACACGAGGAGGACTGTTGAGAAGATGGACTGACACTCTGACTACAACAAATAAGCACAGCAGAGATTCTGGGAATATCACAGCATGGAGTTTCCTTCTTCTGTACAGAGAGTCACTATAGGCCAGAGCCAACTCAACAGCACCAAACAACAACATGAACAATTCATTTTGCTGTTGTTGTTGTCTAATAAGGTTGTAGATTGTATACTGCAGTTCATTTGATGAGTTTTGTAGTAGTTTTGAATAAGAATATTAACAATGATGTGACTATTAAAATATTCCTTCTTTTTCTTGCTATGTGACTTTGAGTGATTGGTTTTTCTTTACACTCTTCAGTGAAATTGCTTATTACAACAATTTGCAGGAACTGACATGATATTCTAGCTCTCTTATATTGTTGCTGTTGTGTACCATGGAGTAGGGACCTACCCACAGCTGACCCTCCAGCAGGTTTCAGAAACAGTAAATGACATGGGAGGAGACTGTCCATCCTTCTCCTAGGGAGAAGATGTTAGGTTTGAACCATTTGCCTTTGAGATCACAGTGCAGTTTCTTACCACTAGGCCACGAGAGCTCCTCTAGTTTTTCTAACAAAACGGGAAATTTGTGCTAATATAAAAGGAATATTTTATTGATGTCTTAAAATAAATTTAAAAATATTTGGAAATTATTTTGCTTAAATTTTAAAAATGTTAAATATAAGAAATAACGAGTTAAACCTATCTTTTGGAATGAGCTCTCATTACACTTGTAACTGGTGCATAATTGATCAAAACAACAAAATAAGTATATTTCACAATTTTATAAAAATAATTTTCTTGAAGTTTTTTAGTGTATAAAAGAATGGATGTGACTATTTTTACCCTTCAGTTTGTGTGCCCTTGGATAGTGTCATTTGCTAGATGAGGCAAGATTTGAAAAAAATTAATATAAAAAAGAGAGTAGTTATTGGGCTACCAGCCAGTATAATATTAATATTTGGATCGAAAACATCTTCCTGTTGAGTTAGTCCAAATTATGTAGCTGAGCTTCTGTTGTTGTTATTAGGTACTGTAGAGTTGAGTACGATTCACAGGGACCCTATGAAAAATATTCCTGACGCCTATTCTATTTTGTTCCATCCTCATCATTTCTGTTACACTTGAGCCCTTTGCTGCAGTCACCACGTCAATGTACCTCACTAGAGATCATCCTCTTTTTTGTTCACCCTTTGCGAAACCTATTCTTGGACCAAGAGTCAGTAGTCAGAACCCAGCAAGGAAACACAGCATGGTTCAAAATTGGGAAGGGGGTACACAATGGATGTGTCCCATATTCATATATTTTCAGTCTGTATGTGGAAAAGATTATCCAGGAGACTGGGCTCTATGAGGAAAAATGTGGCATCAAAATTGGAGGTAGACTCATCAATAATCTACATTATGCAGATGATGACACAACCTTGTTTGATGAAGCTGAGGAGGACATGAAACGCTTGCTGCAGAAGGGCAAGAACTGTAACCTTCAATATGGATTGAAGCTCAACATCAAGAAAACAAAGATTTTCACCTTGGACAATTGGCAGCATCATGATAGATGGTGGAGAGATTGAGATTGTCAACAACTTCAGTTTGCTTGGCTCAACAATCAACACTGGTGGTACAAGCAGCAAGAAAAGGAAAAGATGAATTGTATTGGGAAAGTTTGCTGTCAGAGCCCTCTCCAAAGTACTGAAGAGCAATGATGTCAGTCTGGAGACTAAAGTGCGCCTGATCCAGGCCATGGTCTTTGTAATTACTTGCTAAGCATTGGAAAGCTGGACAATAACTAGGGATGATAGATGGAGAATTGATGCCTTTGAGCTCTGAAGAAGAGTATTGCTTATACCATGGACTGCTAAGAAAACAAGTTCATCCTGTGCATGGTGAAGCCAGGCTACTCCTTGGAGACAAGGATTCTGAAGCTTTGTCTGACATATTTTCGACATGTTGCATGGTGGGATAAGTCTTTGGAGAGGAATATCATGCTTGGGAGGGTGGAGGGACAGCACAGGAGAGGAAGACCTTCTTTGAGATGGATTGATTTAATGACAGGTTAATGGGGGTATGTGTATTAGAGACAATAATGTTGGCACAGATAGAGCAGGTTTTAGGGCTGTTGTACATAAGGTCACTATGAGTCACAAGCGACTTGACAGCATATAACAACAACAACAACACAGCAACATCTTTCCAAGCATGATATTCCTTTCCAACGAATAGCCTCTCCTAGCAACATGTTCAAAGTACGAGAGATGAAACTTCACCATCATCCTTACCTCCAAGAAGCACTGCAGATGTACCTTTTCTAAGATAATATCTGTTTGATTTTTTGAAGTCCATGGGATGTTCACCACACTTCTTCAACACCAGAACTCAAAGACATCAATTCTTTGGTCATTATTTTTTGTTGTCTGATTCTTAGATGCATAGGAAATAATTGAAAAAACTATGGCTTGTGGAAGGAATATATGAACAGAGATGACATGGAGAACAAGTAGGAGACATGACTGAAGTGGAATGAAATAATCTATGTTATCTGGTGTTCTTTTGGAAAATTAATGGAAATATTTCTCCTATGAGTTTGAATATGTGGTCAAAGAAGTTTGACCACAAGTTGCCTCTGACATGTATGCTGGTCACTCAGGGTGCAGTGTGACCTGTTAGAGGTCACTACAAAAGTTCCCAACACCTTGAAACATTTAAATATGTAGCTGAAAAGCAGATTCTTTTTTCTTAATTCATGGAAGCATAGCAGACACTACTATTTTAAATTCCCCCTTTATTTTTTAAAGACCTTAGTGTAGGGTACTTTAATATGAGTGAAAATAGCTAAGAGGAATGCCTTTATTTTGTTGTAAAGAGCACAAAAGCAATTGTGCAGAGAAGATGGGAAGGAGAAAAGATTCAATGTCCTGATCATGGCTTGCTTTTTTGTTGCTGCTGCTGTTGTTAATATTTTTTATTATTATTTTAGTGAAAGTTTATAGAGTAGATGGTATTCCACTTAAACTTTCTTACGTGTTTTGTTTTATAACATTGATTATAGTCCCCACATGATAGCATACTTTCCCCACTATCTCTCTGTGGTTCTGGTTTCCATTCACCCCTTAATCCTCTCCCTTCGTACCTTCCGAAATTTATCCTTGGGCAAGTGCTGCCCTTGTCATCATCCTCTGTGGTCAAGCGTTAGGAGTGGTATCTTTCTGGTGTGTGTTATCATTTGCTTTATAGATCTGTCTATTGTTTGGCTGAGAATTGTTACACATGGGCGAATTCAGTTCCTGGCTTAAAGAATACCTTAATCTCAGAGAGTCCACCAGTCTCATTAGGCCAGTGAGCCTGGCCACCATTTTGATGTTGAGTTTTGTTCTACATCTGTCTTCCACTGCACCCCAAATGTTCTTTTGTGGTTTTTTCATTGCATATGTTAACAGAACCAGGTATTATCTAGTTTCCCTGGTTTCAGAATCTTAGAAATAGAAACTAAGGATCACAAGGTCCATGGGTACTATAGACCAATTGTTTTCATGTGTTCTAGATTTTCTTCACTCTTCTTTGCTTTAGACAGGGAGAGACCAATGGATCTGGCTTCACTTAGCTGTCCACTTGCAAGCATTTAAGGACTTAAAAGGTAGAACACTGTCTTTGTGATCTATGTTATTATCTTAACTGACCCTTTGTCCTGCAAGATCCGGTCCTGAGGTTCTATGACATGTTCTCTCAGGACGTTTGGTTATGGTTACAACATTTACATAAATATCACCTCCATTGACTCTATGCATCAAAGAGCTGGACAGTGACTAGGGATGATAGAAGAAGAATTGATGCCTTTGAGCTGTGGTGCTGGAGAAGAGTGTTGAATATACCATGGACTGCCAAGAAAACAAATAGATTCATCCTGGAGAGGGTTAAACCAGGCGGCTCCTTGGAGTCAAGGATTCTGAAGCTGCATCTGACATACTCTGGGCATGTTGCAAGGAGGGACTGGTCCTTGGAGAGGGACATCATGTTTGGGAGAGTGGAGGGGTGGTGCAGGAGAGGAAGACCCTCGATGAGATGGATTGATTCTGTGATTGGGGTGCTGGGAATGAGCGTGTCGGAGACGGCGAGCTAGGCACAGGATAGAGCAGCATTTAGAATTCTTGTACATAGGGTCACTATGAGTTGCAAGTGGCACATAACAACAACAACAATTGACTCTGTTATCTAACTGCATTTGAAGCCCATATAAACACTCATGTAATTCTATCATCTGCCAAACTTACACATGATCATGAGTGTGTCTCCTTCATGTGTCATAGCTTGTTCTTCAGCAGATAAATTCATATTCATAGGATGCGCAGTTAGCATTAAACTCTTTACAAAGAGGTTGGTGGTCAAACTCACGTAGAACTATAGAGAAAGTCCTGGTTCTAACTGCTTCTGTAAATATTAGAGAGAGAGAAAAAAAATCCTTTGGAGCAATTCTACCCTCTAACACAAGGGTTCTCTATTGATCAATGAACTTGATGTCAACCAGTTTGCTTTTATTGTATTTGTTTGTATTCGGGATGTGTGGCTCTAGAAATTGATTGCCTCAATCTTAAATGAAATTGTGACAACATTCCCATGCAATCAAAATGTCAGTGCAATTTGTTACTCTTTACCATCTTCTTTGAAAGAGCCAATTGAAAATTTGCAGCATTTCTTTTTTTATTTGAATTTATTTTTCATCTTTTACCCTTGAAAGCTGTTTATTAATCACTACACAATGGACATGCCTTTTTGAGGAAGAGTCTATACCACCATTTGAAGACTTCTGTCTTACAAATACACAGTGGGAATATAAGTTCCAGCTAGGGACACATTTGGTTCTCTCTGATATTTTGGAGATGTTCAAGCATCATGAGGATGCCACATTCACTTTGCTTTTACTTGTGGTGGGTTTCTTACTTTAGAATGAAGGCCAACTAAAGACTATTTATAATTTGTGCAAACTTCTTTGACCTTGATTTTTAGACCTGTCAGTTGAAATATTGAAAGCAAAGGCTTTTGCTCTTTCATAACTTTAAGGGAGAGAGATGGATATTGATGAAACATATTTATCAGCAAATTGTGCCCAGAAGGAAAATACACAAGGTTAGCAGGGTTCCTCTTGAATTGAGAAACCCCTGCCTCCAAATTGGTTCCCTCTTTAGAATCTCTGTGTTGAAAATTCCTCCCCAAATGATGCATTGTCTTTCACTAGCAGTTATATGACCAACTAGTCACTATGTCCCTTTTTACTACCACTGAATGAACTAGGACAAGAGTCCAGAATAATTGGGTGAGAAAACATTGCTGAAAGATGAAATGAATTTATATAAACTGTAGTAGGAGATCTTAGGAAGGAGAGGGGAAATAAACCATTTAAATTAATGATTTTGCCTCAGACTCACTTTGAAATGAAATCCCTCTTCCACCTGAAAAAAACGGCAATAACAAAAAATTAAAATCAAAACACAATAAAAATCTTGTTGTAGCGGCTCCATAGGACAAAGTAGAACTGCCCCATAGGATTTTCAAGGTGACAATTGTTATGGAAGCCAACTGCCACATCTTTTCCTATGGAACAACTGGTTGGTTAGACCAGCTGACCTTTTAGTTAGCAACCTAAATCTTAATCATTGGGATACTGGATCTCCATTAACTTTTGTTGTTGTTGATATGTGCTGTCGAGTCATTTCCGATTCATAACGACCCTATGCACAACAGCCCTAAACCCTGCTCTATCCTGCGCCAACCGCACCGCCTCTGACACACCCATCCCG
>NW_006399860.1:2638359-2640860 GCF_000299155.1 Elephantulus edwardii
AATCATTCTATCTCCAGCCTCATTCCTGCCACCAAGCCCATGTTTTCCGACTACTGATTCTTCTTCACTATTCCCAACTTTTGCATTCCAGTCACACATTATTATCAATGCATCTTGATTGCATGTTCAATCTATCTCCGACTGTAAAAGTTGGTAGAAATCATCTATTTCTTCTAAAAGTTGGTAGAAATCATCTATTTCTTCTTCTTTGGCTCTGGTTGTTGGTGCATATACACTATCTATTATAAATTCTTTGTGCTCACCAAGTTGTGTCAAGAAATCTGGAGGACAACCACTTGGCCAACTGATTGGAAGATATCTATGTTTGTTTCCATTCCAAAGAGATGTGACCCAATAGAGTGTAGAAGTCATGGAATATAATTGATATCACATGCAAGCAAGATTCTCCTGAAGATTATCCAAAAATGTCTGGAACAGCACATCAATGGAAAACTGTCAGAAGGGTAGGCTGGCTTTAGAAGGGGTCATGGCACTAGAGATATTGTAGCTAATGTTAGATGGATCTTGACTGAAAACAAGGAGTAACACAGGAATGGCTATCTATGATTGAATGATTATACAAAGGCATTTGACTGTGTGGATCATAACAAATTGTGGCTGACTCTGAGAAGAATGAGAATTCCAGAATACTTGATCATGCTAATGTGAAACCTATACTTGGACCAGGAGGCAGTCATCAGCAGAGCAAGGAAACACCACATGGTTCAAAACTGGGAAGGGTGTACATCAGGGATGTGTCCTATCTCCATACCTTTTCCACCTATACGCCGAGCAGTTTCTCCGGGATGGTGGGCTCTATGAGAAGTGTGGCATCAGGATTGGTGGAAGATTCATCAATAATCTGTGTTATGCAGATGACACAAAGTTGCTTGATGAAACTGAGAAGGACCTGAAGAGCTTGCTGTAGAAGGTCAAGGATTGCAGCCTTCAATATGGATTAAAGCTCAATATCAAGAAAACAAAGATTCTCACCACTGGGATGATTGGCCGCATCAGGATGGATGGTGAAGAGATTGAGACTGTTAACAGCTTCGGTTTACTTGGCTCTACAATCAACACTCTTGGTACCAGCAGCCAGGAAATTAAAAGATACATTGTACTGGGAAAGTCTGCTGTCAGAGACCTCTCCAAAGTAATAAAGATCAATGGTGTCACTCTGGAGACTAGGGTGCACCTGATACATTCCATGGTCTTTACAATCACTTGTTATGAATCATAGAGTTGGACAATGACTAGGGAGGATAGAAGGAGATTGATGCCTTTGAGCTGTGGTGTTGAAGAAGAATATTGAATATACCATGGACTGCTAAGAAAACGAACAGGTTAATCCTGGAGAGGGTTAAACCAGGCTGCTTCTTGGAAGCAAGTATTCTGAAGCTTCGTGTGACACACTTTGGACATGTTGTAAGGAGGGACCAGTCTTTGAGGAAGGATGTCATGCTTGGGAGTATGAAGGGCCAGCACAGGCGAGGAAGACCCTCGATAAGATGGATTGATTCATTGATTGGTGTAACTGGGGTAGTTGTGCCGGAGACAGTGAGATTGGCACAGGATAAAGCAGGGTTTAGGGCTGTTGTACATAGGGTCACTATGAGTTGTAGGCAACTCGATGGCACACAACAAAAACAACATTATAAATTACAAAATCTAGTGTGGGAGTCAAATTTCAGGAAGAGATAGTAGTGCAGAGCTAGTGATTGACTTACGCAACATAGATCTTTGGAAACGAGGCTTGCTTGTACTTTTATTTAGATGTATTTGAAGGGTTTCATATTTGCAGGTGTTAGAGAAGTCATCCTTTCCTTACTATTACACTAAAACCATTGAGAAGAGAAATGAGCAGATAGTGTGTAGATAGAACTAAAACCAATTTTGTCACTTGAAGAGTTCCTCACCTGAATTGGTTGACTACTTGTCAAAAGGTATAAAAGTTAATGTGTCTTTCACTATGGTTTTCCTCGAGCAATACAGTTTCAAGTACTCTAGTAGTTTTTAATGCTGGTGTGAACAGACAATGCCATACTCATAAACAAAGGTGGATAGACTCTTTTAAAGCAAACACAGGTCCTCACCTGCTACACTTTCCATGGAATTGACTTAAATACACAACACAAGTGATGAGCAGCAGAGATTCTTATGTCTGTACAGCTCTAGAACTAAGAGGGGGAAAAGCACACACCACACACACACAATCCCAAACACTTCACACTCATTACAAATTGGAACCAACTCATAATCATCCTCCAAGGAGCTTATTGGATGTTGTAAATTACAAGGGAGGAAATTGCCTTTCTCCCTAGAAGCCACTGGTAGATTAAAATTACCAGAAAAGTACCACCTTTGCATTAGCTGTATAACATCTATGAACTAAGCTATGTGAACTGAGCCACATCTAAAAAGAATAAAAAATTATTTTAAAATTCTAAAGCTCTAAGAAAAATTAGATAGTTTAGCAATATATATCTATTTACTTAACAATA
>NW_006399860.1:2641535-2644691 GCF_000299155.1 Elephantulus edwardii
AAATTTGAATATATATATATATATATATATATATATTTTAAAATGGTCACATGTATTGTAGGCTTCAGAGAATCTCGGATGTGAATTGTGACTCTCTCATTTGCGCTAGGCTTTGGACAAGTGACTTGACTCCCTAGGTCTCAGTTTTCTTACCTGAAGAATGGGGATAATGGGAATAACTTGCTTCAGAGAGACACTGTAAAGTTAAATGGTGCTTGTGCCAGTGTTCAGTGCATGTCAACTAATTTCTTACTTGTTTAGATAAAAATAAAAATTCAAAAAAGCTGCTTATTAGTTTTGCTGCTCTGCTGTGAGAACGTATTCATGGATTTTATCTTTCCAGTTGGCTCCAAGGATAAAAAAAAAAAAAAGTATGCATTGTATTATGTCTAAACAAATGGGTCAGCATAAACTCAGGCTTGGCTAAGCTCAATGGACTGATACGTATTAACCTGATTATGATGATGTAGTTGTTGTACTGGAACAAGGCCAGGACCCTACAAGACAAAATTAAGTTAGAAAGGTACCAGGCTTTCAGCTCGTTTTATATACAATGATAAAGCTTCCCTTTCACATTAGTACCTGAACAGTGTTTGTGTGTGTGTTAATTTAATACAAATCCACAAACCATTCTTTTTCTTTGTAAAAAGTGTAAGCAGAGGAGAATATTATATTCATTCTTCATAGAACACTATTCTGTAAAGACTTTTTTGTAAAGGTCCACAGACGTCCTTAGAAGCGAATGAATCTATTTGAATAAAACCAGTAATCTGAAAGTAATTAAAGTAGTTTTGTAAGGGTGCAATAAACAGTCATTGTTGGGTCTACAGACCATTAGTTTATGCTATTGTGAAGAAGATGTCTTTTTAGTCCCTGAGCTGTTTTGAAAAATTTCAGAGGCCACACATCTGAAAAAAACAAGGACAAGATAATGACTGGAGACACAATTAATCCTGGTGCCTCTGCAGAGTACAGACTGTTACGACAATCAGAGAAAACCTGCTCAGGGGTTAGAGGAGGAGAAAGTAATGCATGCTCTGTAAGGAAAAAGAAAAGGCTTACATCGAGAGTGCTAAATGGATGGAACAGACAAAAGATTTAAAATTAAAATCACATAAGACAAGACATTGTGCTTAAAAGAAAAGGGAAGTGAAGTGAATTGGAAGTGTTTGTAGGAAATATGAAAAACACAATTTGTGCTGATGCTTGTGTAAAGGCAAGACTGTATTTTCAGAATCAGTTGTGTATCTTGGGGGATGACCTCGGTGCAGGTGGGTTGACAAGATTTTTAAGTCGATGCAAAATGTCACACATTCTTAGCTGAAAATTCTCTCCCATCTGATAAGGGAGCTGTGAAGCCCAAGGAGCCCAGATGACACTGCTGGTGTCCATGCTGAAGGCCAGGTTTGATCTGGCGCCAGCTTCTCAGGCTTCCACCTCTTTTCAAATTTCCTTCACAATGGACAATGCTTATGAGCATAGGCAAGGCTCTTGTAACTGACTCCTAGTCTCAAAAGAAAACTCACTGTCATTAAGTCCTTTCCAACTCATAGCATCTCTGGAGGGAACACACTAGAACTACCTGCCTGGCACGTTTCCAAGGTGGAAATCTTTATGAAAGCCAACTGCCTCAACTTTCTGCTGTGATTCTGCTGGGTTGGAACCACCCAGCTTTTAACCTGTCAGAATCTAACACTTACCACTGTTACCAGGGATCTTGGACTCCTGTTCTATAGAACTTCAAATGCCATGCCTGATTTTGAAAATGAAATCTCAACTTTGATGTATATTTCATGATTATTATTGTGTACTGTTGAGTGTGACCTGAACTATAGCCAACCCTCCAGTGGGTTGTTAGAGGGAGTAAATTGCACAGGAGGAGACTGACTATCTTTCTCAATCAGAGCAGCTGGTGGTGGATTAGAATCATCTACCTTTAGATTGGCAGCACAACTCCTTACCAGTAAGCCACCAGAATTCTCTATGTATGAAGAAATACCAAATGTTGCTTCCATATTCTCCAACAGAATGATCTAATGGAGAGATTTTAGTTGTCTTTGCTTCCTATTCTCATTTCTGCAAGGTAAATTCAGTCAACATTTTAGGAAAACCTCTTAAAAAAATCACAACAAGCTGCACTGCAATCCCAGAGTTACGTGGTTCGAATCCACCAGATGCTCTGTTGGAGAAGGAGGGGCAATCTCCTCCTGTACAGTCAGATCTGATTTGATGGTACATGCGCAAAATAATAAAATAAATTTTAAAAATAGCAACAAACTGTGATACTAAATATAGTGCCATTAAGTCAAATCTAACTCATGGAGACCCTCTATTGGGTTTCTCAGTCTATATATTTGTATAAGAGTAAACTGTCTGTATTTCTCCTGTGATGCAGTAGATTAATTTGAACCACCATTCTTTTGATTAGCATCCTGACACCTTGCACACTATGCCACCTGAGATCCTTTTCCAAATTAATATTGTTTGTTATTAGGTTCCATTGAGTTAACTAGGACCCATTAGCAATAGATCTGAACCTGGACTATTCTGCATCATCTTCATGATCAGTGTAGACTTTAGTTTTTAAGAATAGTTTTAAGGTCACAGAAAAATGAGGAGATTGCACAGTGATGTTCTCATATACCATATACCTATTTCCGTATTATATGAAATAAATGTATTAATCCAAATTTTTGGAGGCAGTAAATCACATGGGAGGAGATTACTCATTTTCTTCCCATAGAACTGCTAGTGGATTCAAACCATGTGCCTTTGGTCTTTTTTGTCAGCCTCCTAGGCTTATCTAAGAACCACTCTCTCTGTTTTTAATTTATTATTAATTTCAATGAAAATTTACAGAGACTTTGGATTTCCATTCACTCATTGTTACACTTCTCCCTTCCCAACCCTCCCCTCTAGTACACTACCCTCTTGGAAAAGTAAAAAAAGAATTATTTCATTGTTTTACAATCCCTCCCCTCAGGTCCACTCCACTATGAAGCCTTCACTTTGGACTCCTGTCATGACAAAAATACCTAATCACATAACCTTTTTAAACAGTTTTCTCCCTCATCTGTTTCAATGCAGTATGCATTGTTGAACCCATCCTTCTTATTCTCCCCCCAACCCCGAGGTCAGTCCTGTTTTACAAAAGTG
>NW_006399860.1:2644907-2655317 GCF_000299155.1 Elephantulus edwardii
TATATTCCCAGTAGTGGAATTGCTGGATCAAATGGTATCTCTATTTGCAACTTTTTGAGAAAGCGCCATACTGCCTTCCACAATGGTTGCACCATTTTACACTCCCACCAACAGTGAATAAGGGTTCCAGTTTCTCCACAACCTTACCAGTATTTGTTGCTAGCTGTAAGAACTACTTTCTTAGATGTTAAGGAAATCTCGCTATCATGAGGAAGCATCTGGAGCAGAGCATGCCCTTTGAGTCCAGTATCCCTGTCCTGAGAATCTCCTAGATCCACGAAAAGAACTGTATCACTAAAGGTGGTGCCTTTGCTGGCCCATGAAGAGAGATACTGGAGGTGGGCTTGCTGGTTTATAGACAGAGATTTGCTTACAGCAAGAGAGAACTTGGGGACAATCTCCTCCTATCTGATTTATACTCTCAGAAAACCAATGAAGGATCAACTATAAGTCAGTCTTAACTTGATGGCAGTAAGTTAATTTGCTGAGTTGTAAGAGCTGTAAACACTTGCTTCTGTAGGGCAGAAGTCTCAACATGCCTTGATTGCAGGAGGAAGGAGCACATGGCCCTGGACAGCAGTGTCACAATCAGTAGCAGATGTTAAGATTTCATTGCTGCAGTCACTGTGACTTCCCCTTTTTCATGTACCCTCAACCTTTTCAAGCAGGAGCATTCAGGCTGTACTTTCTCCAGAATATATGCTTATTCTCTTGGCAGTTTATAGGATTTTCAGTACTCTTCTCCAACATTACAGTTCAAAAATGTCCATTTTCCTCTTGTCATCCTTATTCATTGTCCAGCTTTCAGATACATTAGCAAGGATTGAAAAGGCAATGTCCTGAATTAGGCACACCTTAGTTTCCAAAATGACATCATTGCTCTTCAACATTTTTAAGGGGCCTCTGACAGTGGACTTGCCGAACCAATTTCATGATCTCCTGACTGCTCGTATCAAGGGTGATGATTATGGCTCCAAATAAGATGAAATTGTTGACAGTTGCTATCTTTTCTTCAGTGTGCAACAAAAAAATAGTGGAAACATCTTTGCATTAAAAAAAAGTTTTGGTTCATCTGGGACTTAATTTTTTTTTAATTATTAAATTTTATTAATTTTAATGAACATTTACAGAGACTGGGACTTAAATTTAACCGGACTTCCCTATATTTTAAAGCCATTGTTGACAACTGTAATAAGTCACTGTATTCTTTACACCACAAAAACAATTGAGGACCAGAGAGGTAAAATACGCTGTGAATATTTCAATGTGTTACTAGATTAACTTATTTAAATGGATGTCTCCTCTTGGAAAAATTAGAGGGTAAGTAAAAGAGAGGAAGACCCTCAAAAATAGTCTTTTTTCTTTCTGCTTCTGTCGCTTGCTCTCTCACTACCATTGAGTTGTTTCTAACTTGACCATCTATCAGGTTTCCAAAGTTGTAAACTGAAATGAGAAGAGACATCTCATCTTTCTCCCACGAAGCTGCTCATGGAGTCAAACGTTGGCAGATGTACAGCTGTTGAATTAGCAGTACAACTTGCTAAAGCCCCCTCCCCCCCCCCCGATTTCTGCATGCTTCTATAGTTCTGGGAATTCTTGGGGGTTCCTTGGCTACTTGAAACACACCTTCTCATTGTGGGCTGCTGTGGCTACTCTGCTCCTTTTACAAAATACCACCCCAGTATGATCCCATTGTAATAACAAAAGAAAAGAACTAAGATTTGGGTCATATTTAGTATAGGTGCCAGAGTTAGAACTTCAACATAATATTTTGGATGACATAGTTCAGTTTTACTCCTAAATATTTCAACTTGCACAATATTAATGAAAACTCCATAGTTACGATTTTTAAGATAAAATTTATACAGAATGAAACACACTTCTTAAGTATAACATTCATTGTTGTCTAAGGCATAAAGCAGAGTTATCACATCTTAATATCCTGTTGTGCTTTGTTCTAGAGTAGGTTTTCTTTTATCACCAGAGGTTACTTTTATTTTTCACTTTTATATTACATTGATACTTTATATCAAAGGTATTACACACTATGCACTTTTTTTTTTACAATGCACTTTTTCATGTAAGGCTTCTTTCATTATAAAGTGTATCTTGAGATTCCTCTGTTTTTAATATATATATGTGTGTGTGTGTGTGTATATATATATATATACATATTAGCATTTTATCTCTTAATATCACTGAGTAGTATTTTAATGATGAGTATACTACAGATTTTGGGGCATTCTTCCCTCAAGGCATTGTATTTGAATAGTTCCAGCTGGGAGCTATTAGTCAGTTGAAGGGCTAAGATGTGCTAAGGTATTTGCAATTACTTCCCTTGCATCTGAAAGTTGGACAAAAAAGTAAGGAAGACTGGGAGAGGAAAAAATGACACCTTTGAACTACAGTGTAAGAGAAGAGTGCTACATATCCCAGAGACTGTCAAAGAGCAAACACATTTGTCTTGGAGAAAGTGCAACCAGGTTACTCCTTAGAGTCAAAGATGGTGACACTTAGTTTCGCATACTTTGAATATGTTGTCAGAAATGGCCAGTCCTTGGAAAAAGACGTCATGCTTGGAAAAGTAGAAGGTTGGCTTAAAAAAGGATGACCCCCACTTACATGAACTGATGTAGTGGCTACAAGAAACACCACAAAACCCATGCATACATATAACCTTAATTATCCCACTTTTCCATTCACTGAATGTGTATTAAGTGGATATACTGTATTGCATCTTGGGAATAAAATGTTGAATAAAGACTGGCTCCTGCTGTTGTGAGAGTTGTGAAGAGATGGAAGAAGACAATAGTCGTTTCAAGGCAAGGCAATGCAATGCAATAAAATGCAAAGCTATGCAATGCGATGCGATGCAATACCTGTTGGAATAAATATATATGAAGTAATTCAAATGCGTACTTTAGAAGATACACTTGATTCGAAAGGCAACATATCAGAGAAGGCTTTTCAAAGGTTATGAAGACTAAATCTTATTGTGGTAAAATAGAGGACAGTTAAATTAGTGGCTAGTTTAAGAAAGTGTCATTTGGGTGGGTAGACTTTATGTGGAAAAATGCAGCATCAGGATTGGAGGAAGACTTATCAACAACTTCTGTTACACAGATGACATATCTTGCTCACCAAAACTGAGGTGGGCCTGAACTGTTTGCTGCAAAAGATCAAGGACTGTAGTCTTCAATATGATTGCATCAAAACATTAGGAAAACAAAGATTCTTACCACTGGGCTAATAGGCAACTTCATCAGAGTTAGGGAAGAGACTGTGGTTGTTAACAATTTCACCTTGCTAGATTCCACAGTGAACAAGTTTGGCACCAGTAGTTAAGAAATCAAAAATATGAATTGCTTTGGGAAAAATCTACTTTCAAGAACTCCTCCAGTGTCAGTCTGGAGACTAAGGTGCACCTGATCCAGGCCATGATCTTAATTACTTACTATGCATCTGAGTGCTAGACAATAACTAAGAATGATAGAAGAATCTATGCCTTCGAGATGAGTTGTTGGAGAACTCAGTTGAACATAACATGAACTGAGAAAAGAACTAACAGTTCAGGCCTTGAGAGGGTGAAACTAGATTGCTCCTTAGAAGCAAGTCTTTTGAAGCTCTGTCTCACATACCTAGGCATTTTGCCAAGAGGGTCCAGTTCTTAAGAAGGACATCATGCTTGGAAGAGTGGAGGGGTCAGCACAGAAAAGGAAGACCTTGGATGGGAAGGATTGACACAGTGACTGTAGCAATGGGGTCAGGTGTGTCAGAGACAGTGAGATTGTCTCAAGATAGGGCAGAGTTCAGAGCTATTGTGCATAGGGTCACTATGAGTTGTAGTCAACTTGATAGTACATATGACAGGGGGAAGTGTGTTTCAGGCAGAGAGACTATTAGTAATAGCAGATTGTGAGCCTCAGACACCATTTAAATCTGAAACGGAACCTATCCCTGGAAATCCCCTTTCATCCAAATAATAGGCAAGCCTCCAAAGTGAACAACAGTGCCATAAAGAATGCATTTCTCAGAACGATCAACTATAGGAACAGGATAGACCAATATTTGAAAAAAAGGGAAGGGAAAGAAACTCAGAAGGCAGGAGGGGACAGGAAAGAAGAATGAATGAAAACTAGGAAATAAGTGTGAAGTGTGTCATTACACTGAGCACATTGCAATTAATTTCACAAAACAGAACAATTTCTAAATTGTTGAATTAAAAAATATTAATTTACTTGACACACTTCTATTAAAACCATAGCAGAGAAAGACATACGAGTTTTAAAAACATCTGTGGTAATAGGTGAAGGATAAATGGTTAAGGGTTCAATTGTTAGGTGGGAAGTTGTCAGTTCAAGTTCATGCAGAGGCTTCTAGGAAGACAGTCTGACAGGGGGCTTCTGAAAATTCATAGCCTTGGAAACGCCAGGGACCAGTTCTACTCTGGACACATGAGTGGCGTCAACTCGGCTGTGACTAACAACAACAAGAAGATAATTGTGGTGCATTTTTGGTTAAACCAAGGCTTTCACATTCTGTAAAGCCTTGCATATCTATATGGGAAATGTGTCATAGACTGTTTCTTCCTGCCCATTTCGATAAAGAATCCCAGTTCAGTGCCATAAGCAAATTCTCACTCTATAAGATTCACACGGAGTGTAGCATGTCCTATTGCTGAAACTGGATGAGAGGGGAAAAAAAGACTCAGAATCAGGCCGAAGTGGAAGGGGAAAATGCAGAATCCCCCCTAGAACTGTATAACTGCTGACCCCAGCATCCTTAAATTAACCTCTCAGGAAATGCAAGATTTATAAGTTGTGGGTTACCCCTCCCATTCTTCTTTTGAAAAAAGATCTTAATAATTCAAAGAACTTTTTAATGATTTTAAAAGTGCATGTTAAGTACTTGATGGATTGGATCAATTCAGTCTTTGTAGTACTGTGTGTTGACATCCTCCTCTCCACATATGGAAATTCGACAGATGCACTGAAAAGCTAGCAGGATGGGACGTTTCTTTATGACATTTCCTTGTGCATTTCATTGGAGAACCAAAATGTGTATATGCACTTTATAGTGAGTCATTAGCTATAAAAACATGCTTATTCACAAACCCGCTTTGATCTGGATTTCCTGTGATTTATCTTTGCTGTCTTAGCATGCACTGAATTCCTGATTGTTATTAACTCCCCAAATATTTACATCACTCCAGATAATCAATGCTTATCACAGTCAATACAGATGTTGCAAGACCCTAGAAGAAAGATGGTGTCAGCATAATAACATTTTAATTATTATAGCATGTTTTCAACGGTATCTTTTGTTTATTGCTTCAGCCAGCATGGTTGTGTTGTATATCTAATTCATAGAAAGTATTAAAATGATTGAACATGTAAATTATAGCTTTTCTCACTGAAGACTTGGAGGAATAGTGTGCAACCGCTAGAAGGTATTAATGCTTGTTTAATTAATTTAAATCATGCTGCTAAGACTGTGTTTTTACTTCTTGCTCCCCTGAGTTTACACTCTGCAGGGGAACTCCTCTGCTATGTAAAACAAATTTGCTCCTGGAGGTTTTAATGATACAAAATATCTGATTTGAACTAACATATCAATTTTGCTAATGAATTTACAAGATGCACTATCTTATAGAGAGAGAGGAAAAAAACTCCAACTCTTTTATCCATTTGGCAAAGTCTGGCTTGTTTGGTAAATTTTGTTTTTGAAGCACCATGCCTTTCAATTTAGTCAATACTGTGCATGAAACACTGCAAAGTTCTGTGACACTTGGGACATAAACTTGCAGCATTTCATAGGCGACACAGACACAAACAGTTAAGTACTAGACTATGAGACAAAAGATAGTTTGGAATCATTCAGAGGTGCCTCAGAAGACAAGCCTGGCAATCTGCTTCCAAAGGTCACAGCCTGGAAACTGTATGGGGCAATTCTACGCTGCAGATGTGAGGTCATCATGAGTAGGGATTTCCTCCCTTAAAACTAACAACATTATTGTTGCAGAGTTGAGAAATGCCAAGATACGGCCACATTCACTCTATTGGGAGAAATAAAGAATTACACTAATCTGTGGAACTCTGGTAGTGCTGTCCATAGCGACCCTGAGCTACTAACTCAAAATCTGAAAGTCTCCAGGGATCCAAATCCACCTTGAGTCCAAGGAAGAAAGATGTTAAGCCTCCTACATTATGATTGTTATGAGGTGAAACTAACTCAACAGCAGTGCATTTGAATTTTGAGCTTGAAGGACACTAAAGACACCAGTGTGAAAATTATTTTATGAAGGTGGGTCATGATTAGGAACAGCTACAACTTCCCCCGACAAAACATGTTTACCTGGAAGTTCTATGCAAACAGAGTGAGAACTTGCTGATGGAAAGCTGAAGATGCAAACTTATTTCCTCTGCATTGCACAGTGCACGTTTACCCTAATAGAATGAAATGCTCCTGCCCTGACACACTATGGGGCTTGACAGTGGCAAACTGTAAGCTAGCGATAAACAATGGTTGCCATTGTTATGTGCCATCAAGTTGACTACAACTCATAGCAACCCTTTGAACAACAGATCCATAGACACGATCTCTGGCGTATTTGAGTTCATTATTTCAGTGATTATGTTATTATCTTGTTGAGGATGGATTTCATTAATCCTAGACCATTCCCAGAAAGATACCTTGTCTTTCTGCTACTGGTCCCTCCTGATAATATGCCCCAAGTATGTGAGACAGAGTTTCAACCATCCCTGTCTCTAAGGAGCAATGTGGTGTGTGAAGTTTGGTGTTCTAAATGGCTTTCCTAACCACTGAACTTTATTTTGCCATGTGGATTGTGGGGGGGAATATGCCAATAGGATGTGTTAGCCTATTCATAAGGGGATTGGCTAGTCACCAAATCACAAGGAGATTGACTAGTCTCAGATTAACAGAGCAAGGAAACACCGTAGATTCAAAATTGGGAAGGTTGTACTCCAGGGACATGTCCTATCTTTATACCTTTTCAGTCGAGATGCAGAATAGATCATCTGGGATGCTGGGCTGTATGAGGAGGAATGTGACATCAGGATTGTGACATCAACAATCTGTGTTATAAAGATGACACAAACTTGCTTACTGAAACTGAGAAGAACCTGAAACACTTTCTGCAGAAGGTCAAGGACTACAGCCTTCAATATGGATTGAAGTTTAACATTAAGGAAAGAAAGATTCTCACCATTGGGCTTAATGGCAACATGATAGACAGTGAAGAGATTGAGACTGTTAACAGATTTAGTTTGCTTGGCTCCACAATCAACACTCTTAGTACCAGCAGCCAGAAAATCAAAAGATGAATTGCATTGGGAAAGTTGGCTGTCAGTGACCTCTCCAGTGTACTGAAGAACAATAACATCAGTTTGGAGGGTAAGGTATGCCTGATTCAAGCCATAGTATTCACAATTGTTTGCTGTATGTCAGAAAGCTGGACAATGACTAGCAATGAAAGAAGGAAAATTGATGCCTTTGAGCTGTGTTACTGGAGAAGAGTATTGACTATACCATGGATGGCTAGGAGTACAAACAGGATCATCCTGAAGAGAGTGAAATCAGGCTGTTCTTTGGAAGCAAGGATTCTGAAGCTTTGTCTGATGTAATTTGGGCATGTTGCAAGGAGTGACCAGTCCATGGAGAGGGACAACATGCTTTGGAGGGTGGAGGCACAGCAGAAAAGAGGAAGAATCTCAATGAGATGGGTTGATTCAGTGATTGAGTAATGAGGGCAGGTGTGCCAGAGACAATAAGATTGGCTCAGGATAGAGCAGGGTTCAGAGCTATTTTACCTTGGGTCACTATGAGTTACAAGTGACTCGATGGCATATAACAATAAAAAGAACAAATTAAATTGAGCAGATTCAGCAACACACATGAGAGTATTACCACCAGCAAAAAAAAAAATGCAAATGTGCAGTGCAGTGCGCATCCTTCTGGATCACAGACTTTTGCATCTGGACTCACAGAAGCAGCGGCGTCAGTGGCCGAAGCAGAGGACCAGAGACCTGCTGTAAGATGGAGTGGAACTCAGGACTGCAATGCCATTGGACCAGAGCTAAGAGCCTTTTGCCCAAGTTTGTTTCGAGCTTTGAAGGAACTGGGAGGAGAGCCAATACTGGCAAGACTGAGAACTTTGCAACTCTGGCCTAAAGCCTCAGGACTTTGGGCTGAGCACACTTTAGAAACTGCCCTGACTATTCAGTTATGGCTCTCTATGTTCTGTGAGCTATTGTATCAGAGTTTGGACCTAGTAAAGCAGTAATATTGATACTGGGATAAGTAGACAGAGGTAAGGGAGTCTGGAGGACATAGCTGGCCTCCTGAAAATTGGTTTTGCACTTTGAGTTCGGTTGATGGGGACAGTTACACTTAGTGGGCTTGATAAAGGTCAAATATGTCCATCTCCATGTGGCTCTTGTTTCTTTTTATAAGGAACTTGGTTATATTTCTTCCAAGACAGACATGACTCTAGTGTTATTATAGGATGAGGCTGGGACACTAAGTCATTCCCTCTTTCGCTTTTCTAACCCAAAGAGTATTTGGGTTGGGTTGGGTGTTTTGGTTTGTTTGTTTGTTTTTAAATAAAAAGAAACTGGAGTATGCTAAAATCTTGTTTTCTGTGCCCGATCTCTTTCTGCTGAGGCTTTGGGACAAGTACTCTTTCTAGAAATTGGTAATTCTGTACTGGAAATCCATCTTAAGGTATAGGTGGCTTTCTAGAGCTTCACTCGTCCCAAAAGAGGAAAACTCTCAATGAGACGGATTGGCACAGTAACTGTACAATGGGTTCAGCCATATCACAGATTATGAGGATGGTACAGGATAAGGCAGGTTCTGATTTGTTATTGATCTAGTTGTTATGAGTCTTTGTAAACCTGAGTACACCAAACAACCACCACCCAGAGTACTTCATGGTGACTTCATTCCTAATAGGTTTGCTCATTTATTCACCAGTTTTGAGCTTCCATGGATGGTAAATGAAGAGAGAATTATAATAATATGTGAGAAGTAAAATAAGAGCTGATACTACTCAGAGCTAGAGACTGGCACCTAACCCAATATAGACCCAGAGGAGTTAGCCAAGAAAACGTTCTCAGAGCTGTATTGATTGCAAAAGGATAAAATGATATTAAGGTGATGATAGACATGGTACCTGTGGACGTTATTGTTGTTGATTGCCATCAAGTAGAGCATGATGCATAGCCACCCTATTAAAAAAATACCTGAAGCCTTTCTATAACTATCATAATTTCTCAAAGCGCATAGAGTTTCCAGAGGCATGTTATTTAGGAAGTGGATACCACACCTGCTTCCAACCTGTTGACTAGAAGGGGGAAGGCGGAAGCATATCATAGAGTATATTCTTTTCTAAAGTGTCATTCATTGCCTCAAAGCAATAGAAATTACTTTATCAATGACTAAAATAATCTAGGGTATTTGAATCAATTTTATTTTTATCTGGAAATTTATTTTGTATTTCATTTTTTTAACTTTTAGTTGTGGTTTTTTAAAAAGCTAACAGAACAAACTAGTTTTCCGTTAAATACTTTGAATATATTTTGTTTTGTGACTCTAATTGAAATCTGCACAATGTAATGTTTTGTGTTTCTGTTATTCTTCTATTTCTAATCCCTCTCTGTCTTTTCCTCTGGACAAAAGTGTCTCTTTTGACCTCTTGTGGTTGATTGTTCATCTTTCTTGTATTTCTATTGTTTGACTGAAAGTTGATCAAACAAGTTGAGTTCTGTTCCCCATGTGAAGGATGAGTAAGGGCCATAGTCTTGGGAGTTCACCAGTCTCCATCAGACCTGTAAGCCTAGTCATTTTGTTTTAAATTAATCAAATAATTTTAAAGGTCCTATCTTCTTTATACGTTGACTGAAATTAGCACGATGGATTAAATTTTTATTATGTTGAATGGTGCTAACTTGGAATTAATAGTAATTACATTAAGGCTTGGGTAAATAAAAATAATGCTATTGATAAGTTAATTAGAAATAATTTTCATGCTAATTTAAAACAATTGTACTTCTGTTTATGAAAGTCATGCCTGCCAACACATGAATTCCAAACAACATAATTATAACAAAATGTGGAAGTAAAAGAATACTTTTGCAAGTGCTACTAATCAGAGTTAGAGATGAGGCACCTGGGCCAATCTTTGGAAGAAAAACTAATAAATAATTGTTGTTGTTGTTATGTGCCGTCGAGTCGTTTCCGACTCATAGCGACCCTATGCACCACAGCCCTAAACCCTGCTTTATCCTGCGCCAACCACACCGCCTCTGACACACCCATCCCGATTACCCCAGTCACCGAATCAATCCATCTCATAGAGGGTCTTCCCCTCCTGCGCTGTCCCTCCAC